>NW_010330214.1:0-25511 GCF_000700745.2 Antrostomus carolinensis
GGGCCTGCGCCTCAACTTAAAAAAAGCCAAAAAACCCAACAACAAAAAACCCCAAACCAAGGACTTTTGAAGCTCCATTTGGAGCCGCTCTAGGGCCGGCTGCAGCCTCACCTCGCCCGAAATCAGGTGTAAGGGGCAGGTGGTGTGCGGGGCTGAGGGGGACAGTCCCCGGGGGGGTGTTACTGGGGTAGGTTTGGTTTCTCCCAGTTCAGATGAATTCCCTGATACTGGGTGATAAAGCGAGTTGAGAGCGGAGGGGCTGTGGAGAACCAGGACACCGGCCTCCATCTCTCCAGTCCAGGAGCAAGAGCAGGTCTGGCCAAGGTGAGAGGGTGAAGGAGCCATGGAGGATGCCCTGTGCCAAAACAACCACATCCGAGGAGATAGGCTCAGTCTAAGTCATGTTTCCTCTGCCCTAAATCAATTATAGATGTAGCATATCGTAGGAAACATGATTTCTTATCTCTCTGGCTTGCTTAAATCAGCTTTATTTAGCTAATAACTTCATGTCAGAATAATGCCTTTGCTTTAATTTTATTCCAGCCCTGTTCACAGTGCTTTGCTGATCATGAGTAACAAAAACCCAAACTTTTCCTAAAACGTTTAACGTATTTAAAATTTTGCAGGGGTATATTTGTTTAAATATACTTTTGTAGCTGTAATCTGTCCTCATTACTAAATGAAGTGCTAAATTTAGCAGAAAAGCTGTCAACATGTTCCAATCAACATGTCTTAATGACTGCCAACAAATGGAAATGAGGCTTCCATGGAAAAAAGCTGAAAAGGTACAAATGCAGAACAAGATTAGATCAAGTGTTCTGATAAAAGTGCTGTTCACTGTATTAGGTCAGGATTTAAGTCAATCCACCGTGTTTATGTTATTATTTTAATTGTTAATAGAAATATTGACTGGCTGCGGACAAGGCAGCGCTTCTCTGGGGAGTGTTTGTGGTGTTTTCTTTCATTAACGTCTCCCCGTTAGCGACTCCGTGTTGAGATCTCCCAGAGAGCCATTTGTCAGAGCAGCTAACGCGTGCCTTGTTAATTCCATCTAATGGAAGTTTTTAATCAAAATGTCAGACGGTGCTAAATCAAGCACCTCACCCAAGTGCAAGACATGTAATGTCCACGCTATTGCCTTTATCAGTCAGCTTTCCATTCTTGTAAGAAGAATATTTTCTTCTTTAATCTAGGCTTGTCTAACAGGGCTTGCTTTCATTGAAACAATGTGGACTTCTCTCTTTTTTTTCTTTCTTTCTTTTTTTTTCCCTCTTTCAAGGTGTCCCAGAAGAATCGTTCCTTTATTCCGGCCAAGACTGATGTTAGTGCATTTCCTGCTTGCCCTTGCTAAAATACTGTCTGCTGTTGGCAGACTTCCAGCTCTTTCTCATTCCCCCTTCACACTTTTTAATGGTTGTAGGAATTAACATTTGCGGTTTGGAATATATGAAATGCATTTTGAAGCAGCACGGCTGACACCAGGTACAGTTGTTGCCCTGAATTTCAAATACTATCGATCATTTCCCAGTGAATAGGGAGTTTTCTTGCTCTGCAGACTCAGTGCCATGGAATATCCTTGGTTTGCTTTGCTTTAGCTGTCCTGACTGGCAATTAGCTTTCAGACCTGAATAAACTGAAGAATCTTGTTCTTAGTCTAAGGAAGATGAGAGTAGCAATACCTGTGTATTTTCCAGGTGTCTCATATATATATATGTATATATATATATATAATTTTTTCCTTAAGGTACCATAAAATAAGAAGCTTGAAGTACAGGATGGCTACTCATCAGCTTTTACGGACTGGGCAAAAGAAAAAGTCCTCTAAGGTAAAAACTTTGAAATGTGACGGTACTGACAGTCTTAGCTCTCAGTTTTGGACCTGGCACGTCTGTGCCTGGTGAGGTTGGAACACCTCTTGGCTGCACTGTTCTTGGTTGGATTATTTCCAATTTAATGAGTCCAGGAAGATACACAATGGGACTTTGACATGTATTTGACTATAAATAAATGTAGGCTCATTAGGTGAGCACAGAACTTCATTAGCAGGAAGAAAAATAATGAACTAATAGAAGAACTAAATTTAGTGTACTTTCCGCTGAGATTGTTCATGTTACAATCACGCGATGTTTAATATTTGCATTAGCTTCCATGGTAGACATGTGCTGTTCACAACTCTGTGTTAAAATCACTCTGAAAACTAGGTCTGCTTACAGCATTGACAGGTTCAGTCTGCTGTCAGATTTAAAAAAACAAAGCTGTGGCAGGCAGTGAATTTTGGGGCAGCAGTGAATTTTGGGACAGCAGTGAGTGCCACACCAGTGCTGGCACTTGTTTGACTCCACAGTTAACTCGGTAGAGCTGAGCTGGCAGAACACTGTACACTTTGCCTTTAGGGGTGGTTGGATGGTAAGTGCTGGCATTGGTGCAGTGGAGGGGGTGGGAATGTTCAGCTGTGACAAAGGTGAAGGAATGACCAATGCACTCTGCTTCTGAGTAAATCATACCAGATGTATCAATAACTATCCTTAAAATATGTAATCCTACCTGTGTGAGATGTGAGTTCTTTCTGTGTAGTACGAAGACCAAACCTGAGTCTGTCCAGCCTGGAGAAGAGCAGCCTGAGAGGGGATCTGATCAATGTCTATAAATATCTGAAATGTGGGGGCCAAATGGATGGGGCCGGGCTCTTCTCGGTGGTGCCCAGTGACAGGACAAGGGGCAATGGGCACAAACTGGGACACTGGGAGTTCCAGACAAACTTAAGGAAAAACTTCTTTCCTGTGAGGGTGCCAGAGCCCTGGGACAGGCTGCCCAGAGAGGGTGTGGAGTCTCCATCTCTGGAGATGTTCAAACCCACCTGGACACTTTCCTGTGTAGAGAACCTGCTGTGGCAGGGGGGTTGGACTGGATGATCTCCTGAGGTCCCTTCCAACCCCCCCAGTCTGGGATTCTGTGAAATGTTAAAATTAGCAGTTACCCTCTCTTTCCACCTGCTGAGAGTAATTTCTACACATAATCCCTGTGTTACACTAAAACAGTGCTATTTTTTACTTTGCCCTTCTTTTACAGGAATCAGTGTTGTTCCCCAGCAAAATTGCAACTGAGCAGCAGTCTGTGGTGCTGGTGAAAAGGCTCCTGGCCATCTCTGTGTCCTGTATAACATACATGAGAGGGCTGTTCCCGGAGAGCTCTTATGGAACTCGCTATTTAGATGGTAAGACTTTCAATTTGTGCTGAATTCCTACTTGCTAAATTTCAGCTATAATTGTTTTATATGTTTGCTTCCAGCTGCTCATATATGTGTGAGTTCAGTTTATAAAGAATTGATCTAACAGGCCTTCTTAAGTCTGGATGCAGACAGTGCTTCTGCATCAGATAGAGGGAGAACCCAGAAGACAAGCTAGAGCTATTGGCAGCTCATGGCTTCTCTATTAGTGGGGGTTTTTTTGTTTGTAATAATTCCTTGGCATTGCCAGCTCCCTGAGTCAGGTCTCAGAGTCAGGAGATTGACTTAAAAAGCACTTAAGTTTTAAATGAGCTCTGGTTGGTGTGTTTTGTTTTCCTTTGGATTTTTGAGCACTTGAGGTTCACATTTCCAGCTTTCCGTGCAAGACTGAAAGTAGATTTGCTTGGTTTATTGTTGCTTTGTTGGTTGTGGGTTTTTTTCCTCATTCTATCTCACACATATAACCACATGTGCTTTGGGAATCAGAACTTTAAGAAAAAAAAAACAAAAACAACTGTAAGAACCAAAGTCTTGTCACAGGATGCCAAGAATTAGCGATGCTTTGATTCATCCATATCTTTATGTTCATTCCAGATGTGTTGGTAGGGTGTGAACTGTCTCCATGTATTCCATGATTTTACTTAGGGAATTAGTTGTCCTGAAACATGGTCACTTGCACTTTGTGGGCTTGGTTGAGGGCACAGGAAATCCCAGATTGGCTCTTGATCACCTAACCCTGAAAAGCCACTAGTCTGTGTAATCAAATGTGAGGTCTTAAGGGTGCCTTTTTGTTCAGGAATGTTAACGTCGCCTTTGAGGGCTCCTTGGTTGAATCCTAAGGTGTTATTAATTCACCTCTTCATTTACAGAATGGGTTTCCTCTTGCCTGAAAACAGAGGCAGAAGGAGCTGTGTGGAAAAGCTTAGCACAAGTAGTTTATTCTGAGCACAGCCATTTACCTCATCTGGATGTTGGTGGTTTGAATGCGGAAGGGAAGATGTTAGGGAAGGGTGGAATAGATGGGAGTGGAAAAGAGGAGGGAGGAAAGGATGGAAGCTGCTGGTGTTTCGAAATTAAGCCATTAACTGTAGCAGTTCTTCTGGGAGAGCCCAGAGCATCTGAGGAAAGTCTTGACATTTGAAAATGCAGCAATAAGCTTGTGTCCGCCCACCTGGGACTCGGTGGAAAACCAACATTTCCGCTCAGGAAGGACCTCCAGATAAGGCATTTTATCCAAAAAAGGGAGGGTGACTGGCTTAGTTTAAGTGTTTGCCCAACAGCTCTGATAAGGATTGTAACTATGTGCTAAATCTGGTTTTGCAGACCTCTGTCTAAAAATTCTCCGAGAAGATAAAAGCTGTCTGGGATCATTGCAGATAGTCAAGTGGTAAGTGAGTAACAGCGAAACTAAGACAAGATTGTGCTGAATAGCAAGTCAACTGCTCCTCACATTCTTCTTCTTCCTGAATCTGAAAATATTGTGCCCAGTTGCGCTATCAGCTGTGCCAGTGCAGCTCCCACTGCTGCGGCGTATGTGCTTGGCCCTGGTGTAAGCAGGACAAAATTAGCTGACCAGGATCATGTGAGTTCAAAGTCTGTTGGAGTGTCGGCTGTAGTGAGGTCATGGTCAGGCCCCAGAGCACACACAGGCAGCGGAGGTGCAGAGAGAGGGTGAAGGAAATAATCAGATTGATTCTGTTGTTATTTAGTCTTTTCTAGATTCACTTTTATAGGGATCCTTGTAGCTTGTTTTTTAGTATCTCCAATATTTTATCTCCCTGGATATTGTGTGTCTAACCTTGTAACTTTCTTTGTGACATTTAGGATGTATTTCAGAGTTGGCATGTTCCCAACAAGCAAAGTTCTGACTTTGCTATGCTAAGGGGATACCTGGCTCCACATCCTTTGACTCAAAGAGCAAACAGATGACCATTGCTACCTCAAATAATATTTACTACTTTGAGAAAGTCCATAGCTGTAAACTATGCATCAAATAACAAAAATTTACAAGACCAGACAAGTCAGGCCAGGTTCAGATTGAAGTTTCAGCCAAGCTCTGTACAAGGCTGGTGGGAAAAGAGCCATTGGAGATAGAGCTGGGGGGCCAGAGGAGAGCACTGAGCAGAGAGCAGCTCAGAACCAGCCCTAGGCTGTGAATCCTTGTCTTCATCAGGATTTAAGTGGGCTCCAGGCTGACAGGATATGGCCCTAAAAATATAAACAGTGCACAAATGCAGAAGGGAGGACAGTGCCTTTATGATGGTTGGCCTGAAAAGGACTTTACAAGCCCAAAATGTTGCTAGCTGTGTTTTTTTTATTCCAGAAAAAAAAAAATGCACGTTAAACTGTTTGTGTTTACAGATCAGGAGATAAATATTGCTGGTTAGTATTAACATGTTTTTCCTCTGGCAGGATTCAAGGTTGTTTTGATGCTTTGGAGAGGCAGTATGTAAGTTTTTTTTTTCACATTTTTAATGGAGTTTCCTATTTCTTCAGCAAGTATAGACAAAACCATCATTCCAGTCCTGCTTTATATTTCTGTAGTGATCTTCCATGCACCCAACGAGGTCCCTTCCATTCCCAATTCTGTGAACACACATTCACAGCTCCAGGACAGGGGGAAGACCCTGCCCTGAGTATATACATGTGGGGTTTGGGATTTTATTCCTTGAGCCAAAATATTGACCAGTGTTGCTCTCCAGGCCTGCTTGTATGTGGTGTGTGAGCTAATTTGGATTTCCCTTAGCTCCACGTTCTACATTTGCATTCTCTAATGTCTGGATAGAAACACTACCAGTCAGATCTCCATCTCCATGCCTGTTTTCTCGAGAGAGGTTCTTCTGTGCTTTTGCTTTCCTTCATCTCCTTTCCCCTAGTCTTTTCCCTTCTCCTCATCTTCTCTAACCCTCCAAGCTTTTCTTCTTGGGTTCAGAATTTATTATGTTTTTTTGGAAAGTAATTAATCAAGTAAGGTATATAACTGGTTCCAGGACAAAATCAGCTAGTAAGTGATCATATTCCTTGCTGATTCTCACATTAAAACTGCTCTGCAGAGGAAAAAGCCCCGACTGTTTTCATCTCTGTCAGCAGTTCATCAAACCAGCTCTCATCTAGATCAGATGATGTGGTGTTAGTTTCGCCACCGACGATCGGATGGGCTCTTACACGTCAGTACAACTGTCACTGTGCACAAGATAATTCAAAATGTTGTGAACTCAGTTTATGGATTGCTGGCAGTTCAGGAGGTATTTAGTCCTCTGATATTTATGAGAGACATAAATTAAGTGTTATTTGACAAGGATTAAGGAAAAAATGGAGATACTTAAAGCATGTTCTAGGATTGTTTTCAAGAGTAGCCCCGTGTGCATTTTCTTGCTATAGGATAAATTAAATTAAAATTAAATTATATTGTAGCTTTGGGGAGTTTCATAGCAGAGAGTAGGTCTTCGTCTGCAGTAGGGATGGGTGCTCTCAAAAAAGAGTTTTAAATTGGCATAGCCTTTGGAGATTTGTTTAGGAAGAGTCTCAAGAGAAGTCTGAGATGCAGTTGTTTTAGAATCACAGCATCCCAGACTGGTTTGGGTTGGAAGGGACCTTAAAGCTCATCCAGTCCCAACCCCCCTGCCAGCAGCAGGGACACCTTCCATTAGACCAGGTTGCTCAAAGCCTCATCCAACCTGGCCTTGAACACTTCCAGGGAGGAGCAGCCACAGCTTCTCTGGCCAACCTGGGACACTGTCTCACCACCCTCACAGTGAAGAACTTCTTCCTAATATCTCATCTAAACCTCCCCTCTTTCAGCTTAAACCCATTTTCCCTTGTTTTGTCATTAACTGCCCTTAAAGAAAATGATACTGGAACTGGAGCTGTGAAGGAGCCTGGCTGTTTGTCCCCGTTATAGCTGGTGTCTCCTGGTGAAAATGTCAGGGTTTGTTTTCTCGTATGGCTTTGAAGAATGTAGTATTCTGCTGCTTTGTTTTCCTTGCGCTAAGTTTTCTTGGGGAACTGTGTGTAAATGCCAGCGAGGTGGCCACTAGGTGTTGCTGATGCTGTGCTCTGAGAATCTGCATCAAGGCTTTTCCCTCGTGGTGTGTGGGATGTGGCTGTTCCCTCGGTGCATGTCAGCAGTTAGATTTCAATAGGTCTTTCTTTTCCTTGCCCGCCAATGTTAGATTTTGATTTTGTGTTTTGCTTTGTTTTTCCCTCCTTAGTTACACATTGCTGTCCTCGCAGTAAGTACATGAACACAAGGTGTTTTTCTTCCCCCACCCTGCTTGAAAGAGACACGGAATCAAGGTTGTGTCAACCCATTTGTGCCTTTTTTTAAGGGGAAGTCAAAATATATGTGGTTTTTAATAGAGTGATGACCTTATTAAACATGGTGAATATGATCTTCCTAGGCTGCATGGGAATATCCTGCTCAGTATGTCAGATTTCTGACTGAGGCCTTACACGCATCCTTAAACTCCTCGAAGCACTTTCATGTGCTTCACATCATTGCTTCCTTTAAACCCTCGGAAGCTGCTGTGTCTTCTCCATTTCCCCCTGCAGAAGAATCCTGCTTATTAATCCCGTGCTAAAGAAATCACACACTGGTGGTTACATAGCAAGTCTTTTGCCCTGGTCCTTTGTAAAGCTCCAAGAGCTACGTTACCCATCTGTTCTGTGCATAATCTGAGTAGTTAAATCTCAGGCGTCGATAGCTGTGTGTGAGGGTTGAGGTGGGAATTAACCTCATTCCTCCACAATTACACAGCTGAATGTCTTCTACCTGTCTTTGAAGTGGTAAGTCTTGACTGCTGATGGAGGAAGGCTGTTTCTCAGCCATTCCTTTCTCCAATCCCACGCTGAAGATAGTACCATCTCTGCTGTAAAATGCAAATATCATTGTTTAGTCACTTTTCACTGGTTCAAGTTATCCAGGAGGAGAATGCCCTCTCTGTGCTTTCTTATAACAGATTTACACCAATCCCGAGGAACCGGAGGTAAGAAAGAGTCTTAATTAATCTGTGAGGCAACTGAAGGCATGGGTGAGTAGATTTGTATTCAGAGTGGACTTGGAGGCTTAAATTCTACCCTGACATAACTGCTTGGTGACCCTGTTTCTCTTCTTCTGCCTTCACTCAAGAATGACAGCTCAGTGAGCTGGATTGTGATCAAACGCTCCTACCAGGCACTAGGCTATGGGCCCATCTAGGGCCTCAGGCAGGGATGTTAACAGGCAACTAATGGGCATGTTGATGATTTTGTTTTTCTTTCCTGAAGAGAAGAAACAAATGGGAAGTTCAAAATAATTCTTTTACGAACCATCTTTTTGACAGCAGTGTGGAAAAGAGCTGTTTTTTCGTGCTGAGAGGTTTAGGACAGAAGACCTGGGATGTATGTGTTGCCTAGTGCCTGTAATTATTATCCTTTCAGTGTTCTCTGCTGCATTTCTATTTTGTCTACATCTAGCCAGGGGAGACAGACTGGGTAGTGTGATACATAAGCAAGGTGCCGTGTCCATGCTGTCTCTGCAGAGCAGATGCAGAGGATGGCTGCAGAATCTTTGCTCACCTGATTACAGTTCTGCTCTGTCACACCTCAGCATCTGGGGAGAGAGCAAGAATTGAGTCCGTACCAAGGCTGGGATTTGTAAGGAAGGGGCTCAGAATTAAGGGCTCAGCTCCTACTAATCAACCTCAGTGCCTCTGGAAAAAGTGAATTCTAGGCATGGAATTGGACTACAGCAGATCCTTTTTTTTGTGGTGAAGTACTCTGTTCTTCCTAATTATTTTATTCTCTAAAATCCTAGCAAATCGTTTCTTTGTAAATGGAAAATCACCTAGGTTTTTTTATTTCCTTCATAAAACTCTGAGACCACTGTCATTCAGAGACTTTTGCCCAGGCAGTATTTTTGGTATTTCCTAGTAGGAAAAGTGCTTCAGGCCCTTGTCTCCATACAGAACTCTGAGACAGGCTTCCTTGTGATGCTGCATCACCCGTGAAGCCTCAGATTTTTCCTTTTAGTAAGGAAGGATGTACGTACATTGTGATGGTTGGCTGGCCCCAGTCCCTCATTAGAGATTTAGGCTGGGGACTTCGGCCCACAGAGGAAGTGGAAGGAAGAAGCAGGAAGTTTGTCGGGTTTTTTGTGATTCTTTCAGTGCTAGGTAGGCTGTGGTTGTTAAGAAAATTTGCCAAAGCCTGTGCAAGCAATAATAGAGTTAAAACTGTCATCGTGTCATTAAATTAGTGCTCTGGCATAAAGGTGTGAAAGTTCAGGACATCTCTTTACACTTGTTACTGAAAAAGACCTGTTTCTTCTTTTCCCCTCTCTCCTTAAACCTCTAGACAGTGACTGAACTGTATCAATTCAAATTCAAGTACAAAAAGGAAGTGCCCCAGATGGACATCATCAGGTAATGGTTTGCTTTGATTTCTCAGAATTGCACTGTGAAAACTGTGTTCTTAAAGCATTAAGAAGAAACTGCACTTTTATGATTAGAGCATGTCTGAGTCGCTAAGCAGCTGTAAATACCATCAGAGATGAGGATATTCACCCTACAGGATATGAGCTGCCGAGCTGATGAGTAGAAGTGTTGTTAGGCAGCACAGTGAGGTATTTAAAGTGCACCAGAACTGAATTAAGGACAATTTATAGAAATGGTGCCTAATCAGGGTAGTGATGCAGAAACCGGCACCGGTGTTGAGCTTCCTAGTGTCTCAACTAATAATGAGTGTTTTTCCACTTGCACAGAACAGCCTTGTGCTTTCAATTGAAGCATTTTCAGGTTTGATCCCTTTCGCCATGATCCTGCACCCAGGATTTTTTCCCTTGGCCCTTTGCATACGTCTGTTCTGCTTGAGCAGTCTTGCGTGGGTGACCCGAGAGAACTTTCGCTGATGATGCGTGAGTTGATGCTGCAAAATGCGTGGCAGGAAGCAGCAGCTTTTTGCATCTCTGTGGGTTTGTCTGTTAAATATTTTAAAGCTGTGTTTAGTACGCCATAATCCTGTGTAGTTTAGAATAAATACTATCAAAGGCTGTTGGCTATAACCAAAGCAAAGAAAAATTAACCCATTTTTAGTTTGCTTCTGCAGTTGTTATTGGTAAAAGATGGCTCTTTGGGCCTTGGCACCTGCCTGTACAGCAAGAGAGCTCTGCTGTCTTGTATGCTCCTCAGGAAACTCCTCTGCAACACTGCTGTCATGTGCCAGGAGTTGTTTTTTCTGTAAACACATCCACATAATTTGTACTACATGGCAAAGTGATGTTCTGTTGGGAAAATCTGAACTGTATCTGAGTCTGGAGTGTCCTGTTGACTGTACGCTCTAGTTCTGCTTTGAAGCTGCTGTCAGTTGTCCTTACTACACTGAGGGGAAGAGGGGAGGTTTGGGATCCCAAAGATATTCGATAGTTCTCGGTATTTTAATCAACCTTGCTCAGATCAGTCATTAATTCCTAGAACTAACAGCAGTCCCCAAATAGAACTCAGCATCCCTTGGTGGCTGTCATCCTGGCCAAGGAGGGGCTAAATCATCTTGCTGTAGTGTTTCTGTCTGCTCCATTGAAATCTTGTGACTGCTCTGAGGCTTCAAAGCCCACAGCTTCAGATTCTTGGGCTCTGTTCTCTTTCCTCAGTGACTGCCGCTGCTGTGGCAGGATCATGTGTGTACCTGCAGTCATCAGTAAACAGACACTCTGTGTTGTGTCATCTTTCCTATCAGCTCTTGCAGCTGATAAAACTGCTTTGATACACCTGCAAGGTTTATTGTCACGTGCAAACTCAGTTAATCATTCCATGTGAGATGTTTTGTGAGTATCTGAGTGGTAAAGGGAAACTTTCTCCTGGATGGTCTCTGTCTGCCTTATTGTAGGTGGATATTGAAGGAATTCCTTGCCATTGATCCCAGACCTTCAGAGCAATTTGGTTCCTCAGCTTCTACCTTTCAACACATTCCTCCATCAAATTCACAACATGATTCCTACACTGAACCAGTACTTGACCTGTTAATTTCTGTGGAAGTCTCATCTCTTTTTTTGCTTATACTCTTCCCTTTACCATTTCTACTCTGCTAATCCCAAGACTTGTAAAGGTGATGTGCAAGAGAAGTCCTACCTTCTCTTTGCTCCACCTTAGGCGTTACCAATCTTTGTCCTCTCCCATGATGTGCATTTCTGAACGTAAAGGATTTAATCTAATAGCATGGTGGGCTGAGCACAGAGTTTTGCTGTTGACAGTTTGGAGCCTGCCAAATCATACCCTGCGAATTCACGCTATTCAACAGCCACTCTGTTCTCATGACGAAGCAAGAAGCTTCAACTGGAAGGGGAAATCAATCTTAACAAAGCTGTTCCTTCCGGTGGTTTAGTCAGTCGAATTCAGCCCTGGGATTCTCTCTGCTTTCTTGGATTACTTACTGCTTTGGAAGCAATTTGGGATGATTGTGTTCAAGACGATCCAGCCTGCATATCATGTCATCCACCTGCTGGCGGGTTTCCACAGATAGAGTTTTGTAATAGAGGAACTACATTTTTTATGACCCCTTCTCATTGAAAGCTAGGGAAGTTCAGGTTCCTTAGTCACATAGTGATTCATCTGGTCCATCTTCAACCGTCTAAAGTTAGCCGGCTGATCTAAGCTGCTCATCTCATCTACCTCTGTAGTCAAGAGAAACAAACTCCTCTGGAGAACAATTCATCCCACTTCTGTGAGACATTTCTCTCAGTCTAGACTGCTTGCTTAGGCTGGCTGGCTGACATTTGGGTGGGTGAAGGAGGTGAGAGGAATTCCCCTTAGTCACTTTTGAAAAATGTGCTTCTGAGCTCGTTTTTCTTACGTGGAATTGAAGTGAGAGCACGCGATTCACTTCTCTCCAAACTGCAAAATGGACTTGAAAATAGTCCCTGTGATGAATCGGCTTTATATGGGAATCTCACCTCATTCCTCTCATTCCTGAAATTGCTTAGGTGAAAGGCACTTGTTTTATGGTCCTTTGATCCAATTTAATCATGTTCAAACAAACAAGTGAGTCATGACATTTGTATAATGGGGTCCATTGCCCCAGCTACAAAGTCTGTTCAAATGTAAATGCCGTGCCTCTTAATTTAGAGCTGTTGTTTTGCTGATGCCACCCCATCCCTGGAGTCTGTTTCACTTCCCTATTTATCTGGAAATTACATAAAGGCATTGTAGCTTTGTTGCTGGTGGTTTTAGACAAGTCAGTGGGTGCACTGTATTTGTAATTGGATCGTGAATATTCATGAATGAGGAAAACAAATCTGTTATTCTTCTTCTGACTGTAGCAACCAAATGAACTTTGTGAATGGAGTGTGCAGCAGCGAGGACGTGAAACAGGCCAGCAGGCTCCTGATCCGTAAACTGTACCTGTTAATGCAAAACCTTGGGCCACTTCCCAATGACATTACCCTGACCATGAAACTCATCTACTACAATGATGGTAGGTGGAGAACAGTGTGTGCTGTGGGGAAAAACTTCCTTTCCATCAGTTTCCATAATAATTATGAGCCCCTGTAAAATAAGTAAAGCACAGAAAGGTGAAATGGTAGAAGCTGCTAATTGATAACAGTGAGAAATGGTGTAGTAAATGCATAGTAAAGCCTGCTGACACACAGGGATGGCAGGAAGGGTTGCACATCCATGTAAGAAGTACAGCCATGCAATGTGAAAAGGAGACATCCTTCTTCTTCACAGGTTTTTTTGCTTTATTTTTTTTTTTTTTTAAGGAGCAGACATCCTACATTTGTCAGGTTCTGCTCCAGAAAGCTGAGCACATTAATGGTATCTCAGCATCCTAAAGTCGTCATTTCTTTAAGCTCCCTGATAACATTTGCTCAGCTCATTTTTTCCTTTGCATTCTCTCCCTTCCTCCTGAAAAAAAAACCAACCACCAAACCAGAATATTATTAGCAATTGATGTTACTCAAGGCTGGTTCTTTATAGATCAGATTAAGGAGAGATGGAACTTGATTTCTTTGACATCAGTGGGTTCTTTCTCCCTGTGTAGTAACTCCTGAAGATTACCAACCCCCAGGCTTTAAGGAAGATGGCAGCTCTGGTGACCTGTTGTTTGATGGTGATCCTGTCAATCTGAGAGTAGGGTCAGTCTCCACTGGGTTCCACCTCATGAAGGTGAGAGTGACAACTGAAAAGAAAAGAATGGGGACAGTAGAAAGCAGCCTGATCCAGAAGAATGGCCCTACTGAGATCTCCCATCAAGGGTTAGACTGTGATGAAGAGGAAGATGAGGGGAGCACAAAGGTATAGAAATGGCTCTATTCAGTTCTTGCTGGAGGAATGGAGTTTATCTAGAAAAACTCTCCTTAGAAAAACCCATTTTCTCAGAATCCTAGTTTAACAAGGGTTTCAGCTTGTGTAGGACAGCAGTGCTGCAGTGTGTTCAACGCTGAGGCTGGAGGTTCCTAGACATAAAGAGAATTTCATTCCAACATATCCACTTACTTACTGAGTCCAGTACGTTCTCCCAGAAGAGGGCAGCAATTGTACAGAGACACCCAGCCCACGAGTGTGCAAACACACACACACTCACACACACACTCACTCACACACACACACGCACACACACACACTCATACACAGATGTGCACAAAATGGAGACAATTGCAAAGAGTTTGGCATTTCACTTGGTGTTTCTCAGGACTAAGCCACGTTCTACTGTGTAGTTAGGTGAGATTTCTTCTGCTTACCTCTAGCCATCTGAAAGTTGTGTGTTGTGCCTCATTTCTCTAGGTCCCCCTCTGAGTTTAGTGGAGGAGGAGGATGTTTAGCAGGTAATTCAGATAATTTCCTTAGACACCAAGGTAGGCTGGAATGAATGGGCCTCTGGTGGTGCCTCTCCAAAGGGACAGCCTGGGCAGCCTGGACTGGCAGCTCAGACTTAATTTAATTTTAGGTGCTCAGTGCCAGGGAATAAACCCCAACATAACTAACTCCTGAAGATAGGAAGCCATTTAGGGCAGAATTCCATCCTGAACACTGAGGAGCTGTGGAAATCTCATGCCTGATAGTGCCAGGTTTCTGATTTACCACCTGAGCATATTTTTTAGGTTATGTTATTAAGACAAGCATAATTTCCTTTACAGAATCACCCTCTCCCTGTCAGAGCAGATTCAAGTGAGCGTGGAGAGGACAAAAGTGACACCCATCCAGGCTGGGAAATGGAAGCATCTTCTTTTTACCTTCAAGATACAGGTAAATGCCCAAGTTGAAAACTGAAGGAGCTGGTGCCCCTGAATGTATCCTAGCACAGTAGTTGGGTTTTCTCACTTCCTGTGAAATGGATGAACAGATTTTGTCAGGCTGTTTGATTTTGTGTCAGATCAGATTGAATTACAATAAAGGGCTTGTTGTACATACTTGGTTTGTTAATAGAAACATTCAATTTTTATCAATATCATCTTTCCACCTCTTTATCTCAGCAGATTTTTTCAGATATGGAGGAAATGCACAGCTCATCGATACTGAGTTACATTATCTACATTTTCACCAAAGCTCTTTTCCTTTAGCTGCTACCGTTTGATTTTGCTAATTACTTCCACATGTGAAAACATACATGAAAATACATGAAAAAAAGCCCCTTTTCTCACACTTCAACCTAGCTTCTGATATACCATGCTGCAATTGACCTTTGAGGCTCTCAGATATAGCCTGTGGAACAATACCATCTAGTGACAAAATGGTAAATAGCATTCCTGAGATCCACAAGCAGTGGAATAAAGAAGCTTGTCTGCCTATGAAGTCACCTTTTTAGGTTTTTCTCCTGCAGATTCTCCCATGACTAATAAGAGGTGAACTCATACTGCCACCTTTTCCACTGTGGAGATATTAACAGCATCTTCCTGCTTTAACCACTTGCCTGTTTTCATTAACTGAGGTGCTTTGGGACCCTCCATCAAATTTTATTGAAACTGTCTAATAAGGTCAATAGTCTGGAGTCAGTTCTTCTCCTTCCTCATACACATTCACACTTGGGTAGAGCCTATGCAGGCATAAGCTTTGTTTTCTTAGGAAACCAGCTTAAAATTAAGTTTAATTGACAGGTGCTGCTGCAAGTTGATGTGTTGCACGTTCAGGTGACACTTTATTCTGAAATCTTCATAAAAAGAAATAAACTGCCAGTGTTGGCCCTGCCAAAGGTTACAGACTTTCAGCTCAGGTGTGGGATTTCTCTACAGTGCTTTGGTCAGGCTTCTGGATTTTATTTTTTTTTTTTTTTAAATTAAATGTTAAAGTTAACTGCTTGAGAGAGTCCAGCACAGAGCCACCAAGATGATGAAGGGAGTGGAGCATCTCCCTGCTGAGGAAAGGCTGAGGGAGCTGGGGCTCTTTAGCTTGGAGAAGAGGAGACTGAGGGGTGACCTCATTAATGTTTATAAATATGTTAAGGGCAAATGTCAGGAGGATGGAGCCAGGCTCTTCTCAGTGATGTCCAATGGTAGGACAAGGGGCAATGGGTGTGAGCTGGAACACAGGAGGTTCTGCTTCAACTTGAGAAGAAACTTCTTTCCAGTGAGGGTGCCAGAGCCCTGGGACAGGCTGCCCAGGGAGGGGGTGGAGTCTCCTTCTCTGGAGACATTCAAGACCCGCCTGGACGCCTTCCTGTGTGATCTCATTGAGGTTCCTGCTCTGGCAGGGGGATTGGACTGGATGATCTTTTGAGGTCCCTTCCAATCCCCAACATTCTGTGATTCTGTGAAATGTAGGGTTTTAACTTTGGGGCTAATTTTTATATGATGTTTGGATTGTAGGTGGAAAGAAGATGACAGGGATGAAGGAGATGGGTGGGATGCCTCCCTCAAGGGCATCTCAGCAGGTGAGCAAATTCTAGCATCTCTAAGCTACACCAGGCGAGGTGGAATTCATTGTGATGGAATGTTATGTCATCTGGGATGGCACAAGATTCAACTAACGTTAGTGGATTTATTGTGCAGTGTCAAAATACATAGAGGCTACAAAGTATGAGGGCGTAGGGATACAAGCACGAAGGAAGAAGCTTTCTATGGTCAGCTTATTTCATACATCCAGTACAAGAATTTTCTACTTATCTCTGGATTTGGCACTTGTAAATTATACACACAGACTTGAACTTATTGGTGTCCCAGCCAGGCTGGTTTACCTATGTGTGTTTTGGATTAAGGTTCTGAAATCACCTTGTGTTAGGTTTGAAGGGTGTGTTTGTCTGTTGCCTAACACGGTCTTCACCTCTCTTTTCTTGCTTCCAGACTGTCTTTACCTGTGAGTCACAGGTACTTACTGGATCCTATCCCTTTTTGGCTACCTCTCCAGGATAGGAAGAATTATCCCCTGGAGGTGCTGATCTTTTTTCCAGTGGTTGTTGGGGCAACCCGGAGAAGTAGGATAGACCAGACATGTAATTTTAGATAAGTAAAGTGATGTGAAATTAATTCCATCCTGAAGGCTGCCCAGGCCAAACCCTGAGTCAGAATCAGAGCTTGAATTCATGGGCTTGTGCAGAGTTTTTTTCAGTGACAGGGCAAATCTCTGAATACCACCAGACTTGCTACTTGATCCTCCTCCCATTCAAATTAGTTGAAAATTGTGTGAACTTGAATGTTCAGGAATGGAATCTTTACAGAAGTTAATGAGAGAAGGAAATTGCTACTAAAATTTTCCCCGCCTCTGTTGAAAAGAATCCCGGGGTGTCTAACCCAGACAGCAACTGGAGACTACAACTTAACGTGTCATTCAAAAGGCATCTGTGAAGTATTTGCCTTGACTCTGGATCTTAGAAATGAACTTCTGTGCCTAGGCTGGTATTTTTCAAACTTTAACCACATTTTTTTTTTTGTGTCACTTCCTCCAGTTTCCTTCTGATCATTGTTTATTCTGTCGGCTGTGTGAAAACAGGAGTCTTCTCTGTTTGCAACTCATGATTGTCCCACTGATTCATGCTCTGACATTCTTTTGGTTCTGTCACGATTGTAAGCAGAGCACCAGACACCTCTCTCTTGCAGCATGTGAATTTCATTAGAATACAGTAGCAGCAGTGAGAGTGTCTGAAGGTGGTGGAAACAGCATTAGTTGCTGAAAAATGGAAGAGTCATTTTATCCATTGTATCCATCCAAAGACTTAAAAAAAGTTTAAAAACCCAAAACCCGAGCTTTCTGCCTGGGAGATTCTGCATGGCAGAGGGGTTTTTTAATGTATTATTTGATACTGTTTTTTGAACTGTCATAGCTTAGAAGTTGGCTAAAATTTCAGTCAGTTTAAGGAAAAACAAAGTCAAGTCACTTATTAAAAAGTGCAGATCATCATTGTCAAGCCAGTGCTAATAAAAATTTGACACTATTTTCCATATGAGAGGGACTTTCCCTTCTTTTCTGAGGGAAGTCGTTAAAACAAATGACCATTGTGTATTCCACTTGAATCAGGAAGCCAAAGTGGTGAGTGAAGTTTGTCTTAAAAAATGAGGACGAGCTTGGGTGGATGGGAAGTCTGAGCTAGGTATTATCTAACAGGGTCAAGTGTAGGTAAGATGGGTAGAAGGAGTCCTGTTGGGGTGTGAATGGGAACACCCTGTTGCTCTCCAGACTAAAGTAATAGCATTTTCCAACTGTCAGGTGTGTTCAGAGAAGCTCTCTGCTTTAAAGACCTATAGGGTCTCCAAAGTGACTTGTTTTCTCCTGGATTTCAGAATTTAATTAGCTTGGTGTGTGTGAGGGGTCTTGGGGAACAACCTGGCCAGGGCTGTGAAGTTCTCCCTTTACTGGGGCAGACCTGAGCCCTTAGACTTGCACTGCTAGTGCATGACTTTGAGTGTTAGGTTTCCACCAGAAGAAAGTCCCCTTGAACTAGCTCACAGAATGATTGCTGATGTGCCAGCACTGCCACAAGGCAGTGGGTGAGACTGGATGGTGAGGAATGGCCAAAGAGGGTCCAGGAGGGAGACCTGCCCTTATGGTGAAGGGCAGTGTTGGCTGTTCAGCTGTCCGTGGAGCAGCACCTCAGGGACTGGGGTTTAAAGATGCTCTCTATACAGTTAAAACATTCAGGCCAGGACTTTCAGAACTGGCTAAAACAACTTGAAGTGTCCCAGAATTTGATCTCTGTATAAGGATTTGATATTCAAGAAGTGCTGAGTTCAAAAATGTGGTACCCACAGTCACAAGTTGCTTTTGGAAATGTGGACGAGCCCATTACTGCTCTTCATCTGAAGTGAACTGCTTTATTCTTTCTGGTTCCTTGGTTATCAAAAATAAAAACTGTGCTGTAGGAACTGAATTTATTGGTTATTATCTTCCTGACCTATAATTCTTAAGGAAAACCAGGAATGAAAGTATTAAAGGCTTATTTTTATCTAATTGCCATGGGAGAGGCAAAGGATGCAGATCTGCCAAAAGAGGAGCAGCAGTTCGAGCTGTAACTGGCCTTTAGCAACGGCCACGGAGAGTCCCTGACAGAGGGCTTCTCAGATTGGAGAAAAATTTACATCTGCTCAGCTGGCTTGTTATCTGCAATCTCATGATTGATGATACTTCGTATCAAATGAGAGATTGCCCTTTCCCAGCAAAGCATCTCTGTACTTAATCATCCAGAGTTAGACACCAGCATGTAAATTAGCCCACCTCTGCTGACTTCAGGAGAGTTTTTGTGATTGCATCAGGATTTTGCCCAGCGTGCTATCTTTATGTGTCTTGCTACTTTCCACTGGGGTTCTAGAAGTTGTGAAGAGTTGGGTAAAATAGGGAATTGCTGAATTGCTGCCTATTGATTTAGCTTATAGAAGTCTGCTGATGAGAATGGGCTCCTGCACTGAACTTAAGGTAACTTCTTAAATCCTTCAGCATAGTCCTTTATCTTCTTGTGAATCCTTTAATGTTCTCATCCTGCAAATTGATTTTGGTAAGCTTTGTCTTCACGTAAGCAAACATGTCGCAGTGGAATGAGTTTGGAATGAAACAGCTAAAAGATGAGTAAAATCTGACCATGTAGACGCCTCTGCAAGCTTTTGTCTCCCATCAGGAAGCTGTGGGCTGAAGTTCTGGGGTGGTCCTTTGAGCACAGTCTCACTGCACAGTGAAGCAGCCGTGCAGAGAGCCCTGGGTCGCTCCTGACCAAGCCTGTGCCAGAGCTGAGAATGGTGTGACCATATCAGCACAGCACTGATAGTCAGTTCTGCCTCCCAAGTTTCTGGCTTCGTTAGTTAGGGCCAGACACTGCTGTGGGACATGAGGAAGCGTGTTGACACTTGTCCTTGTGTAGACACAATCAGTTTGGATCAATGATAGCTCAGGGGTCTCTGCACTGCGATTCACTGCCTGCTGTAGCCATACTCTTACCATGTGGATTAGCTCTCTTAACTGGAGCTGTCTGAAAGTTAGATGTCTAGGGAGAGATTCATACCTCAATGTTGTAAATCATTGCTGGTTTGGACCTCAGAGGACAGTCTGTCTGGCCTCCAGCTGCTGCTCCCATGCAGAGGACTTGGCTACCTGGCCATGTCCTCTCTCTCCACGGGACTGCATCTGCGATGGAAGCTGGCTTGAAGAGTCTTTCATGGATGACACATTGCAAATTATATCTGCTGTGTTGGCCAGTGATCAATGTCCTTTTGGTGCCCAGGGTCACCCTGATGGAGATTCGTGTGCCTTTGCTGAGCTTTCATGTTGTGGGCACCTTCTGAAAGGGTTCTGAGGCATTGGAAGGGGTTGCCCAGGGCAGTGGTGGAGTCCCCATCCCTGGAGGGATTGAAGAGTCGTGTAGACACAGTGCTGAGGGACATGGGTTAGTCGGGGACTTGTCAGTGTTGGGTTCATGGTTGGACTCGATGAGCTTAAAGGGCTTTTCCAACCCAGGTGATTCTGGGATCCTGTCTGTACAGTGGAGGTCAGTGCAAGTGGATTCATTGCAGAATAACAGAGTGATCAAGACCTTTGTTGTCTGATTTTTCCCAGGAAAACCACTTTTAAAATTGCCATGACAGAAGGCGGTTGAAGGGTGAAGCCTGCCATTTGCAGAGCAATAGGAAAGCATTTTTCTGTGGCAATGTCATTATCTTGAACTTTTGCAGAAAAGAGGAAAAAAAAAAAAGAAAAAAAAAAAAAGAAAGGTTTATCTCTAACTGTCTATCAAGAGAGCGGTATCTGATGAGAAGTTCCCAGAACATTTTCTCCTCCAAACCAGCTGAGGCTACACAGACCCAAACAATGAAGAGAGAAAGATTCAGAGATGAGCTTGCCTCTCTCCTTCCTGTGAGCTCAGGCCATTCTGGGAGGAGTGAGACAGGGAGGTCAGGAAATTCCTGGCTTCTCTCAATTCACGTCAGATCCTTAGCTGTATCTTGGGGCCATTCATCCCTTGCATGAGTTATCCCTGTCTAGTGCGCAGGAAACAGTTTCCTAGTGATCTCTTCATGCAGAGGTGAGGCTCATCACCCCACAGATCCGGGGAGATTTAACCCTTGCGCCCTTAGATTCCCTGACAGCCACCCCAGGGACCTCAGCGGGAAGACGTGGAGCTTCCGCGCTGGCTGCCTTTACGTATGTTCATCACACATGCTAACAACCAGACCTCTAGAGAGATCTCCATAAATTAAGGTTGGACAGATCTAATATCCCGCCAGGGACTAGGCTGGGTAGCTGCCTAGTAGCCAGAAGGAGTGTCCATAGCTGTGATTGCACAGGAGGAAGGTTCCAGTTTGGGGAGGCGTATTGGATTGTGACCCTGCAGTCAGAATGGCCAGCACAACAACAACCAGTGTGATGGAGGGTCCTGGAAGAGCTTATAAGAAGAGAATCATAGAATCATAGAATGGTCTGGTTAGGATTGGAAGGGACCTTAAAGCTCATCCAGTTCCAACCCCCCTGCCAGCAGCAGGGACACCTTCCACTAGACCAGGTTGCTCAAAGCCTCATCCAACCTGGCCTTCAACACTTCCAGGGAGGGGGCATCTACAACTTCCTTGGGCAACCTGTTCCAGTGTCTGACCCCCCTCACGGTGAAGAACTTCTTCCTCACATCTCATCTAAACCTCCCCTCTTTCAGTTTAAACCCATTTCCCCTTGTTTTGTCATTAACCGCCCTTATGGAAAGTCTCTCCCCAGCTTTCTTGTGGGCCCCCTGTTATCAAGAGGGATTGATAATATTTTTTTTTCATCAGGTATTTTTGAATAATAATTTTTTTGTTTTTTTAAACTTCAGAAAAATCTGTTCATTAGTCCTTTAAATGCTACAGGATACATGAGGACAGAGTAGGCCTGTGAGATTTCCAGCTTGCGAAAAAGAAATTACGTTAAATGTCAGAGGTTTTAACAGTGGGCTATGGAAAAGGAAGAGGACTAGTGGTAGTCAGTGATGTGTTGGCAAAGCTTCCTGGGGACAAAAATGTGGCAAGTTTCCACAGAAACACCACAGTGAGTGTCTTTCATTCTTCCACCTGCGTAAATTGGCTTTCATGCTAACCAGCATGATTCTCCTCCACTTGTACAGATGAAAATCAGGATTGATGCTACTGATGTCAGTGCGATAGCTTTACTGGAAACTGATACGAGACCAGTGTTGAGCCCTGTGTCGAGCATTTAACCACTGTGCTGCCTTCACAGAACCACTGAGATCAGAGGGACAATTGGAGATCATCGTGTCCCACCTACCTGCCCAAAGCAGGGTGAAATGGAGCAAAGTTCTCAGGACCTTGTCCAGTCAGGTGTTGAATATCTCCAAGGATGGAGACTCTTCAGTACAACTTGTGCCACTATTCGATTGCCTTCACAGTAAAAAGAAGTTGGTCCTTGTGATTCAGTGTAGTTTTCTGTATTTCAGTTAGTGTCCTTTTCCTCTTGTCCTGTCACTGGACACCATGACGTGCCTTGTGAGCCTTGTTTTTTGCTGTGCTTGGAGAGCATGGAGCAGCCAGCCATCAGTGAGTAAATGGGAATGACTGGCTTCAACCAGAGAGAAATGGCTGGGCACCAGCCACGCCTCAGGTCTTAGGAGATCAATTTAAAGAGTCATTGGCTTGATTTTTGAAAGTGGCAAGTGTTTGCTGTGCTGTCGAGGCCGTGTTAGCTGCAGCTGAACTCGCAGGGTGCATCAGGCACTGCCTCTCTCCCATTAAAGTTTCCTGATGATGACAGACGTACCCTGCAGATGCTATTTCTTGCCCTGACACCTGAAGATCATTCTGTGTTATTTCAATAGTTAAGTCTTGCATCTCAGTCCTTACACTTCTAGCTTGCTTGTTGGAACTGAACTTCTTTTGACATTAATGTGCTTCTGAATTTGTTGGGATAGTTACAAGGTACCAAACTAAACACTCCATGTCCCTGACAAAGGGACTTCTGAGGGCACCAAATTTACCAAGTGCCAACCCTCAGCATGGGGCAGGCAAGGGACAAAGAGGGACACAGTCGAATGCTCTTGTGCAATTTTAGCTTTTCTACATAGGATGCCTTGGGAAGCAAAACACATGTCAGAAGAGCTGTAAATTTGCTTCAATTTATGCTGGGAATTTTTGGCCGGAATATGTGGGGACACTGGGGATTGAAAATTGCAGAGCACAAAACTAGGTCCTGATTTTGTCTATCTAAGAATAGCAGCGTAGCTGTGGTCTGCTCGTTCTGTTTCATCCACCAGTCTGCCTTGGGAAGGCTTTAATCTAAGTCTAATCTATTTTTAGCCTGATATCTTCTCCAGACAATGTGCAGCTGTCCTGTTAGCTTTATGCCAGAAATTAGTAACACTTGTATGATTCACAAGTTAGCTGTGTTTTTACAGAAAAATTCTGTGGCAAAATATTCCTTTTTTTTTTTTTTACAAGTAGAGCAGTATTGTAAAACAGGAGAATCACACTCACTGTGCGTTCATGGTGTGACCTAGACCCAGAAATACGCCTTGGACTCAGAGGCAGGAGGTCACAAGTCCATTCCTGTCTTTGCTACTTGATCTGGACTTGTCCCACCTGTCCTGTTGTCAGCACAGGGTCTGTGTGCGAGGGCTTGGGCCATGTCCTGGGTGCTCATCAGTGGAGCCGAGGGCCTGTAGAGGTTGTGTAAGACAAAAAACCGACCTTCATACAACACAATCTCTCCTATCAGTTATTCTAAGTCAAGCATCCCAGGACATGGGAAAAATTAGAATTAATCAACTTCTGGAGGCTTTGATTGTATGTTTAGTTAAGGGGAGGGATTTCCTGCTTTTCACCACACCGTTTAAGAGGTTTACTTTCTGGTCAAAGTCAAATAAACATACGTAGGATCTGACTTAATTCCATTTAAAGCAACATTTCTGGGGAAGAAGCTTGAGTGTTTGGTTAAGGATGGGACCTGGAAGCTGGACTTGGGGTCTGTTCCTGGCTCTGAGTTCCTACGTGAACTTGTAGCTGGGCAGGGGCAGGACAGGACATGTTGGCTTCGGTGAAATACCTCACACAGTTGACATCTTATTCATCGATAAATTAATAGTGGTTGTGTAGAGCACTTGATGGCTGGCTTAGATGTTTTACTCTTCTCATCTCAGGTTTCTGTTAGGTGGTCCTGCTGCTTGTGGTAAAGGGGAAGAAAACTGTCTGAGATTTGCAGCAGACTCTGCATGAGCAGCTGCTCATCGTGGCTCTTTCTCCTGCTTCAAAACTATCCCATCTATGCAGAAAACTTAGGAGGAGTAGCAAAGGGGTAAAAACTTGACTGAGTGGTTGCCTGTGCTGCAGGAGATCCATCCCTCAATCGAGGAAATAAAAGCACCAACTCTAGCTGGTGCTCTCTGTACGCGGTTTAGGCTCAAACCAGAGAGGAGCTGCCTTATTCAGGTGACCAGGGACCGGGAGACGGGATCATTGCTTTGCTTTATTGTGTGGCCAACAGGACAGGGGACAAACCCTGCAGCTGTGTTAACACTGGAGAGTTTTTGGATGCAGTGTTTCCCTCCTCTGGGCCCTTTACTTCAAAAAAGGAAGGAGACAGGTTAAAACGATGCCAGGGAAAGGAAAGTAAATAAATGCCAGTTTGAGCAGCTGGGTGTCAGGTCAGGAGCTGTAACACAGAGATCCTCTCATCACTCTTAAACTCAAGCAAATACACCTCGGGCAGCATTGGAAGTGTTGTCAGCCTGAGTGTGCAGGATGAAGGAGAACCTGCACGTCCCACTTTGGCAGATTCTTGTTTTCTCTGTTTTTATGGGAAGGAAATTGTACTTTCTGCATTAAGCAATATTGTGTTGCTCATAATGAAGAGGAGGGAAGAGGGGAGGAAAAACAATTTGGAACACGATAGAAAGGCAAAGTGAGGTTGTTTCAAACTATTTTTTGCTGTTAATCCATAATCAGAGTTATTGCACACATTAGAAAGACCATTGCTATGTAGAGATTACCGAAGCCTCATACCAAGGTCAGATAGAAAGAAAGCCTTGATGACGTGAGCGGGGAATTCTATAACTACCACATCTTGTAATCTGGAGACCTTGTGCTTGTCTCCAGGATGCGTTCTGGAATAGCTCTTTAAAAACTCTTCATGTTTATTCTGTTTCAGTCGTGGGATTCCTCATGTTTTATGGTGAAAATAGAGTACAGTACTCCTGTTTTGGAGCAGGAACTGGGTTAGCACTGTTTTCCATCTTCATTCACCTTCTTTTCATCCCAATGAATTTTCTTTCAGAGGCAAAGTTGAAGCGGTGTGCTGTGGTGTGTCCCTTCAGCTCAGTTCCAGTGAGAGCAAGAGAGGTTACATTGCCAGACTGTGTGCTTTGTCCCTTCTGGGTGGGCAACAACACATGTAACTCTCTGCAGCTCCAGATTATTATTGTAAAAATGCAAATATGTTGTGTGATAACAAGAATAAGTGAGTTTGTCACTTGGCAAAGCCAACACTTCAGCTGTTGTTCTGGCTGTCCATCTCTCTGTGGTCTGTCTGAATTCCCTGTACCATTGACCCATTTATATTCTAATACATTTATCCGTGGTTTTTAACCTTTTGGTTTGTAAGCTCCTGAATATTTTTGAGGGAGGTTTGTGTCTTTCTAGAGGGAAGTGAAGCCTCTTGGAAAAAAGCTCGCTTTGCTTAGTTATTGTTCACAGACTCACAGGTAGTCTTTGAAGTCTGAGATCAACCAACTAGTGTTGAACTTCCCTGCTGTACAGGTAGAGGTACTGTATGTCTCCTCCTGAAGGAGGTCACTGTTTCCAGTGACCGGGAATTTGATGTGTCCCCCCACTTCTTTTGCATATTTTTATGATTATCTGAGGTTGGTGGAAAAGGCTGTGTCCTATAAGCTATTATATTTCATAGAAAGGTTTGGGTTGGAAGGGACC
>NW_010330215.1:0-575 GCF_000700745.2 Antrostomus carolinensis
CAGGGGCGAGCCTGCGATAGCCAAAGGAACTGAAAAGAGTCTGATGGGAATGTGGTGGTGGAGGTGGAGGTGGAGGCAGGGAATGGAACGGATGGGACGAGGCATCACCGTTTAGCACAGCAGCCCCGTAAGCCGGGAGCGGGATCTTTTGGTACTGTTGGGGGATTGTTAGAGTCTCCCATGAACCTGATAATAAAACATAACAAGAGACAAAATGAAAAGAATCAAAATAATAGAGACAGGCTCAGTGCCACCAAAAAAAATAAAATAAAAAGAGAAATTGAAAAAAAATGAAAGGAAAGGAAAGAAAGAGCAGTAAATAAACAAAAAAAAAGTAACCAAAGGAATGTGGGGAAGCCAGAACCGAGACCCAGCCGATGCGGAGCCGAGCCAAGGAGCAGCAGCGGGAGCTCAGCCCAGCAGCAGGGCACAGCCCACGGGCACATCCCACCGACCCACCGCGGCTCCCGGCCAGGCACCGACACTGGCTCAGCCCCACGAGAGGCAACGGCAGCTTGTGGGGCTCCTGCTCCCCGCAAAGGCATCCCGGGAGGAGGAGGATGGGGGGCTGCAGC
>NW_010330216.1:0-15040 GCF_000700745.2 Antrostomus carolinensis
TATTATATAAATGCAGCAAAAATTAAAATTCCCAGCAAGTGCTTTAAACTCTGGGTTGAAGATTCAGTTTTATTTTGGCATATATCCCTGATAATTATGTAAGTTTAAAGGCCTGTTGTCACCAGAAGAGGCTGATAGAAGAATAAAATCATCAGATGGTGCAAGAGAATTAGTTAAGAGCAGTGAAGAATTAAGGCATTTGGGGAAAGATCATTTGAGCAGTCACACATGGTAGGTGGAAAATAAAATGTACTTCAAGGAAAAATTTGAGCTTTTCATCCAACTCCCTGGTTTCCAGTGGCCTGAACTGCTTTCAGGAGCAAGAGATGGCTGGGCTGCCACTTAAAAAAAACATCTCTGCCCTATGCCCAGAGGTGGCAGACAAAAAAACAAACAAATATGTAGATGTATAAAGAAGGAAATTAATAATGAAACTGATAATTATGTCACCCAATCATGCTGGCAGGTGGGAGGCAGGTTCAGCTATCCACGGGGCGGGGGGGGGGGGCAGAGAAGCAGAGACACAAGGAGTTTGATCTTGAAGACACACGTGCCTTCTGACACAGAGCTGGAAGGTGTGCCCACACCCAGCAGAGGTGAGGGGTGATGGCCAGAGGCACCTTCTTATTTCTTGGTCACTGTAAGGAAAAAAAGGGACATCAATAAGAGTAACTTCTTCACTTGTCACAGATGCCATATGAAACCGATAACCTGGAACCATGCTGTCTGTGTGATATTTCACAGGAATTAGGGATGAAAAGGGAATACTGTATAAGTCAGGTTTCCCTCCTTCAAGACAAGGGGGATGACCTTGATCCCAAGATTATTTTTGTGTTTATCCACTGCTTATTGCAAAACATAAAGTCATACTGGGGCTTCCTCAAAAGGGAGAGCCTGACCTGCCAAACTGCCGCCCACATTTTCTCCCTCCAGCATTTCCCCTCTTCTTCCCCACACCCAGGTGGGGTTGATGTGGGGAGAGGCCCCTTCTCCACCCCCTGGCCCCTCCCACGACACAGAAAAGAGGAGCTGTGGGTGAACTTGCAGATCACAGTGGAAGGCAACCCAGGGATTTAAGTGCCTGGAGGGCTGGGTAGAAGCTGGGTGGGGGTTTTCTTTATTGCAGCTCTGAACGTAGGTGTCTGACGTTTATTTAAATCCTATCAAGTACCTAAATAGTCTCTTGGAACTTCTCCCAAAACCTATCTAAGCCCTTTATCACTGTGTAGGAAAACCTTGATTAGCAATCAAAGGTTTTGGCAGTCAAAGACATCCTACCAGCTACTCATGAACCCAAGGGAGCTCTTCCAAGCTACCTTTGCCTCTGGAGACTGACCCAAAGGACCATACAGCTGCATGTCCCAGGGCCTGAATGATCTTGCAACATCACCTGGTTCACATGTGATTCACCAGCTTAATTCACTCCTCAGCAAGCTGACTCTCACTCTTGGATTTGTTTGTTGTTTTTTTGTTTGGTTGGTTTTGGTTTTTTTGTTTGTTTTTGGTTTTTGTTTGGTTGTTTTTTTTTAATAGTTCTGGTATTTTACAGCTTGCTTCACCAAAGAGCTGAGAGACATCCAATTGACCACTGAAAAATTAGTCACTGAAGAATAACCACCTATTAAACATGATTAAAAACCAGCAGCAAATGCATTTTTCTCTTAATGGATCTGTTGGGAAGAAATGTTACTTTTTTCCCCACACACACAAACCAAGAAAAAAAGTAAATGTCAGAAATGAGAAGTCACACATCCCAATCTGCAAATCTGAAGCAGAATCAAATTCACCTGGGTCATACCTGAGGTGTATTTGTCTGACATAGCATGCTTGAAAGATAAGGGCTATCTGGTTTTGCTTGGGCTTTTTCTATAGCAGAAAGGCTGTTTGGATTAACTGATTAATTTATATTTATCTTGATAAATTCCTGGAAAATTCCTGTGGTAAATATGCTTCAATTAGTCTAAAGCTTATATATGTTATTTTAGCTTTATTTAGTAAGCCATCAGTGCTGCTAAACCAATTTGAACACTGGATAAACTCTAAGCACTAGCCAAGCCCAGCAACACTGTCAGCAAAAGCCTGGATATGTGTTATTTTCAGGATTAACTGATTTTGGAGGGAAGATCTTAAATTCTCAACTCCTGAAAACAAACCATGCTCAGGAAGTGACTTTTCCACTTGTGTGAACACACATGACGTGGTTCTTCAGGACACACTTCAGTGAGACACCTCTGAGAGCTTTCCCCCTCAGCTCCTGGCATGGCTGCAGGGTGCTCTCAGGACACCCTGTCCCTTCTGCACCACAAACCCATGATCATGAAGATAGAGCCACCAATGTCCTCAAAGCATTTAGTCAGCATGCTGCAGACATGACTGTGTGTGCTTGGGCTTGATCTGGTACCTCACAAAATGTCTCCTTTTCTAATGGATAGGCTGGATAGTTGTCTATCCCTTTGGGTATGTCTGTCTCCCAACAAGGAGGAGGCCCAGACCCATATTTCCTTTAGACTGCAGGGTTCAATCCCACATTTGGGACAGCAATTGGCTGACAGGCCAGGCTCAAAGGGTCCTAGTCAATGGAGTTACATCAGGCTGGTGACTGGTCACTAGTGGAGTCCCGCAGGGATCCATCCTGGGGCCGGTGCTCTTTAATGTCAATTCATCAATGACTTGGATACAGGGCTTGAAGGACTGCTAACTAAGTTTGCCAGTAACACAAAATTAGGAGAAGCTGTGGACATTCTCAAGGGCAAGGAGGCCCTGCAAAGAGATCTAGATAAATTAGAGAGCTGGGCAATCATCAACTCTATGAACTGTAATAAGGCCAAGTGCCGGATTTTGCACCTGGGACACGGCAACCCTGGACACACACAGACTGGGGAATGAGAGGCTGGAGAGCAGCCCTGTGGAGAGAGACCTGGGGGTTCTGACTGATGGCAAATTGAACATGAGCCAACAGCGTGTCCTGGCAGTGAAGAGGGCCAACTGTGTCCTGGGGTGCCTCAAGCACTGCATTGTGAGCTGGCTGAGGGAGAGGATCGTACTAGGGGCAGTTTTGGGCACCACAGGATAAAAAGGATATAAAGCTACTGGAAAGTGTGCAGAGGAGGCCACTAAATTGGTGAAGGGCTTAGAGGGGAAGCCATATGAGGAGAGGCTGAAGTCGCTTGGATTATTCAGCCTGGAGAAGAGGAGACTGAGAGGAGATCTCATCACAGTCTATAACTTCCTCACAAGGGGAAGAGGACGGACAGGTGCTGATCTCTTCTCTCTGGTGACCAATGATAGGACATGGGGAAATGGCAGGAAGATGTGCCAGGGCAAGCCTAAGCTGGACATTAGGAAAAGGTTCTTCACCCAGAGGGTGGTGGAGCACTGGAAGAGGCTCCCCAGGGAGGTGGTCACGGCACCAAGCCTGACAATATTCAAGAAGCATTTGGACAACACCCTCAGACAGATGTTCTGAATCCTGTGATTGTCCTGTGCGAGTTGGACTCGATGATCCTTGTGGTTCCCTTCCAACTCACAACATTCTATGATTCTATGATCTCTACTCGAATCCCACACCTCTCCTTCCTGACGCTGGAGGCCAGGTGTGGAGGCAGGGAAGGAAGAGGGGACACTCACCACTCCTGTGGGACACTGCACAGAAGGACAGAGAGCATGTAAGACAGGTCTTGACTCATCTGGTGGTTAAGATTAGCAGCTAGGAAAGCCTAACACTACTTCTGAGTCATGTTTGCAGCCTTATATTCAGTGTTTAATGAAAAATGCATAAACAATCCTGGGAGCAGAAACTCCAGAGCCTCCTCCCCTTTCCCAGCTGAGTCCTCTAGTCCTTAGGGAAGATTGTCCTACAAATTACCTTGTTCCCTCTCCATGTCCTTTTCTCCTGTTGACTTTTATTCCCCTCTGCCCAGCTGAATAAATTCTGCCGGAGAGGTGGAGGCCAACATCAGCCTGGGTGAACCTACAGCCTGGTGGTTATGGCGTTGTACAGGGAGCAGGAGATAATGGTTTGAGTCCTCTCAGGTCAAGCAAAGCAAAAATCTCCAAATTCTGAGTGCGTTTGGGAAAACCTAAGGATGTTTCTACATTAGCATTTTGACTGGGGACAGGAACACGTTGCTGAAGTGAATCCCCTGATTAGTCCTACTCTGGTGTTTTGGTTCACACTGAGGAATCAGACTCAGTCACTTTTGGATTGAGCAGAACTGGAAAAACCCTCTCCTGGAGCACAGCTCCTATATTCCCGCTGCCCCAGCAGTCAGTCCACAGGGACTGGCCCAAAGCAAACCCTCTGGAGATGTGTGTGGCGGGACTGCTGGATCCTCAGCACCAGCTGTTTCTACAGACTGTTCTTGCTGGGCTGTAGTGGTTGTTAATGTCTGTAGCCATGTCATATTGCAATATTGTGTGCTGCAACGTGGTGTACTGTACTATAATGTAATGCAACGTAGGCATAGCCAAAAGTTATTCTATAAATGAGGCTGGTGTGAAAAAAAAAAGAGGATCCTTGATGCAGGATTCTGCATTTTGCATTGTATCAAGAGCACCAGCAGCTGCTCTTAGAAGAAAGCAAACTGCTCAGCTTTTGGTAGGAAAAGCTGTGGGAATGTCTTCCATGCCAAAGGAGCGGCTTCTGGGCTCCACATCCAAAGGGATGGTCTAACCTCAGGAGAGAGAGAGGTGGGAGTACACCCTGGCACTGGCACAGCTCACAAGCCCTCCCTAGCTGTCCTGGGGTGTGGTATGAAAATGTAATGTTTACCAGAAAGCACTGGATTTCAGAAACCTGGCCAGTAGCTTCTAGGGCTTATTGGAGAATATTTAGGCAACTTTCCCTGTATCTTCCTTCACCCTCTAGAATTTCAGAGAGAGTACAAGTTGTTTCATTCCTGAAGCCAGACGGTGGCCACAACTCTGTCATAGCATATATCAAATGAGCAAAAGGAAAATGAAAAATTAATTTAGCTGGTTTTAGTGATCTTGCTGTGATTTTCACATCAGCAGGCAGTGCCATTACACTAGTGGGTAATGCTGGAAGTGTACCGAGTGCCATAGAAAAGAAAAAAGATATGCAAATCCAATTAAGCAGGACAGCTGGAGCTGTGCATAGCTGAAAGGGCATGAACAATCTTGTCTTTCATGCCAATATTTCATGTCTCTGAAGTTACAGATATGCATGTGTATTTTGCTGATTTACAGGCAAAATTCCTGTTCCCAGGATGTACAATAGGCTACATGGCAGTGCAACATGTCTTAACACAAGGAAGAATGACCTCACCTGAGACTGTGGCTTGCAGTTTGGAAATAAAGTGTTTCAACAGCAATTGCAATCCCTGATGGGAACTGGAAACTCTGCACATTCTGATCTTGTCTAGAATTTCCTTGTAGCTTTAGATAAGTGCTGTTGATCAGAATAATTTCCAGTAGATTCTATCTCTTTTGAAATAATAGAAACTACTGCAATTGATTTATGAGCACCTTTGCCTGACACTCTACCCATGACAATAAAATACCCAGCAGTAAAACATCTTGTGTCATTTAGGCCTGATTTATTTTACATTTTTTCCAGAAGCTAGACATGTACAGTGCTGCTGTGAGGTTGTTTTAATCCCATTTTTCTGTTGTCCAAACAAAGCTCCTTGTCCGAGCGAGGCCACCCACCAGCCTGTGTGGTGCAAAGGCCAGTGGGGCCACGGTGTTCCCAGTGCCAGCCCTATGAAGTGAATCCCACTGTGAATGTCTCTGGGCAGTGTCTGCTTTTGTTTTGGTTGTGAACCCCACAGCCTGTGAGTTACCAAGACCTGAAATTTACCTCTCTTCCTCCCCTCTTCATTTTCTCTGTAAGCCCAACATATTTGGGAAATGGCCTTTTCCTGTTTTTTTCTTCTGCAAAAGACACAGACATCACCAAGCGCCAGGACAGCCCAACAACCAGTTCCCCTGTGCTGCCTTGACCAGGAAAGACATCCCAGTCCTTCACAGTGCTACTGGGAAGGGGCTGCACACACAGGTGGAGACAAGAGAGAAATTGAGGTGTAGGCAGCAGAGGGACTGTGAGCTCAGGGCTGCCACTGGGATCAGACAGCAGCATGGGACAAAGGTGAGTCTGCCAAAAGGGTTGGGAGTTACCCTGGGGCTCTCATGGAGGACATCCTAGCACAGCTTTGACCTCCTTCTCAGCAGCTGTGGACAGCCTGGAGTGTACATGACTGTGCTGGGGAGCAGGGACGAGGGAGGGTGCAGGACAGAGCTGCAGGTAAGCAGGGCTGTGGGCTGGGCCAAAAGGAGATCTGTTAAGGAAGTCACAGCCCCACAGCCCTGCATGCATGTGGGGTTTGCGCATTTCCCCTTGAGGGTGCCCCAAATCCCTCCAACCTCTCTTTCAAAATGTTACCCTTTTATGTAGTCAGATAACAAAGGAATAGATTTTTTTTTTCCATAGTCATTTATTCTGCCACTCAGCATTTACTCATAAAAAAGCCAGTTCATACAGGAATCACTTAGCAGCAGGCACATTTTGGTGCTGAGAAAGAATGTCAAATAAGAGGGAGCAGCAACCTGTCAGAAATTTATTTCTTAACAAAAAAAAAAAAATATCTACTAACCCATTAAAACACACCAGCAAGTCACTAAGTACCTGCTTAGCTGGAGCCCTTGACTTTTAGCTGTAAATACTGAGAGTACACAGGTAATGCAAACATTGCAAAAGACAGTGGTTTTCTTGAATGTCCACCTTTCCCTGCCTGAAGCAAACCCCTTTATGGTGTACTTTAATAAAGTGGAGAGCAGAAGCAGAAACATTCTTGACCCAAGGAGGTTCATTTTTTCTTCTCTTGGGTTGCTGGTTGAAAGGGATATTTCTTGTCTCTGTCTGCAGTTTTTGTAAACCTGAATGCATACATTGCTTGGGAACAATCTCAGTGGCATTTCTGAGATGCTGTGTCGCTCTTCATCATTTCTTGGCACAATGGCTGTTTCTTCTGTGTCTGCAAAATGCCTTCCCACAGATCTCTACAATGGGTTCTGCTGGGACTTCTGTGATTAGCAGCATGATGACAAGCAAGGTGGAGAGATGTTGGTATCTGGAACATTACCTTCCCTGGGGCTCCACCACCCTTTGGAGCCAGAAATCAAGGACTCCATCCATACATTAATTTAGCAGTAATTACTGCTCAACTCCTGAATGATCTGATCCCTTTGGCTTGGCTCAAGTCCAGCTGATTCAGTCTAAGTGTAGACTCAATAACCTCCTGAGCTCCTTTCCCTGGTTCTGTGCAGCTCAAACGCACCTGCAGCTTCACAGGAATCCTGCAGAGATCTTTCAGGGAACATCCTGGCAGTTTGCAACTTATCTTTTCCTTTCAAATCAGTCAAGACAATTGTCTCCCCAAAGAGCTTGGAAATCACCTTCCACTGTCCAAGTCAGGCCCGGGGAACAGCCTTTCTTCTCTCTGGGAGTATTCTGCACACCAGGGACTTCTTGGTCCTCAAGAGAAACGCTGAAGTGAGACAAGTTCTCAGTTTTTCCAGCCTATGGCAGCTGCTGACAAAAAGATTGGGGAGAGTGACAGGGCTGAAAAGACACTGTTCTTCAGGCAAGGAAAAGCAGCTATTGGGAAAGCCAGGACTGGGAAGCGCAAATGTAAAGTTTGTAATGTTGTCGGGGGAGCCTAAAATAGCAGAGAGACAATTCAGACTATTGGGGGAAGAGTTCCAGGGATTTCTTCACCAGCAGCCTTTGTACCCCAAGGATCCTGCCATGTTTGAAGTGTTCTCCACCTCTTATTGCACAAAGCTAGGGAAGAGTCATCATCTTTATCGCTTTCCAACCTCTTACAGACAAGAGGTATTCAATAAATACAACAATCACTTCACACTTCCTGCGGCTGTTCACAGTGATTTATACTGTCATAAATTAATGACTCTTTTTATGAACCACTGGTTCAGTCCCTAGCTGTTATATCCAATTATAGACCAAATTTATCAGTGAGGGTCATAAATCAAGAGCATTGACCATTATCTAGCCCTTAAATATTAAAAGTCCATCTATTTATACTGAATATTTGTTTATCACCTGTAGAAATGCAGCAAAGGAATGTAGCAAGACCAGAAAAATTTGGGCATGAAAAGGGTCACACTTACTGGCCCATGGACATTTTAGTCAACTGCAGGATAATTATTTTAGTAAAAAGTTGGGGTTTTTTTTGTTTTGGTTGTTTTTTTTTACTTATGTTAGCAAGTTATCAAATATTTTCCCTGTTTTTACTCCTATGTTTATTTATCAGGTTTTACATATCAAGTACATTATCTGAGACTTGTGCTACTAGCTTGGGGTTTGCATATGCCATAGAACTCAGAAAAGTCCTTCCAAGCAGCATCCTTCGAAGGTCCAGCCCCACCTCCCCCAAACCCCAACTAAGCAGGATCTGCCTTCCTCTGACAAAGGAAGTTGCCCTCAGCTCAACAGCATTTTTGTGTACTTTGTTATTTGTTTTTGTGTCTGGTTGTTTCAGGTCAGCAGAATCATTCCAGCAAGCTGACTTCACTCCCCACTCTGCTGGTAACATTTCCCTCTTAGGTATGAGGTAGTGTATAGATCATCACTGGTATCTTTTCAAGTTTAGGGAACATCAATGAGTAGATGGTATCTGAATCCTTCCTTAATGCTGTTCAGTGTCCAACATAGCCATTGATGAGCCATAGCTGTCACTCAAAAAGCACTGCTTCCAAAGAGGAGTGGATCTAGGTAGATACTACTACCTCACCTGTTTTGTGCTCTTTGAAGTGTGCATGTTGTAGTTTCCCAGTGAAACCTCTGATAATTCATGTGGCAGGCTTCTGTCGACCTTCCCAGTACCTGTATAATCCGGGAATATACTCTTTTTCATTATATACTCTGTTGCCATTGGCCAAACAGGTATTCCCGAAGCCTGCTTCAGCTTCCTTTATTATTTCCTGTACAATGCAGAGCCTCACAACCTTGCATAATTTCTGTTGACTTTCCAGATCCAAATTGTTGCCCATTGACTAACAGCATTCAAGCTTGAGCATGCAGCTGCCTGCTTGGTTTTCTGCCATGACAGGAGCTCTCCTGATGTTGTCTTTGCACAGGGGCACTAGTGCCAGCTTTGCACGTAGCTTTGTGTGCTTCAGTGACCAAGAGCTCTGCAGGCACTGTAGATTTTCCCCAATCAGCACCACTGTCTCACCCTGTCACTCTGCTCTTTTTTAATCTGCTCTACTGGGTATAGATGGCCACCAAAAATCAGCAGATTTTGAGCATTCTCCAAATTATGTGCATAATCTCCTTGCAGAGTGTTAAATTATTTTCTCCCCCTGGTGTTGATGGAGCCCTTGTTCTTGAATACCCACAAATAAAGAAAGCACTGTTTAGCTTCGACGTGTGAAGGAGTCATCTGATGGGATGACTGACAGGTGCTGTTTGACAAGTAGTTGAATTGCCAGAAGAAAAGGGGGAATGCAGAAAAACTAAAAAATTAAAAAAAAAACCCAACCCAGCAGACATTAGAGAATTTGACTAGTCCTTATTTTCTGGGAAACTGTCCAGATGCATCCCACATGGCTTCACAAGCATGTTCCCAGGGACATTGCTCCAGTGAGTAGCATTGGACATGGGGATGCTACCCCAAAGGCCCTGGGGTTGCAGCTGACTGAGAACACCACACAGACACACAATCTCCAGGTCACAGCTATAATCCAGCACAGATCTGTTGGTGGAACATGTTGGACATGTTGGTGTTGTAAGAGCCACCGCTTTGCTGCTTTTTTTTTTCCTTTTTTTTTTTTAACAGCATGAGATTTTTACTGTGTCCCCTTAGTTCCTCATGGCTCTTCCTTCCCAAACTCAGTTCAACTCCCTTGTCTCTGATAAGTTTAGCAAGAGGAAATGTTTCCCATTATATATTTGCATTCAAGAAATGACTAGGTTAATATGATGCATACATAGGTGCAACCAGGTTGTTACTGAATCATCCTATTCTTGTTTTTAATCTGATTCAGAACTTGCAATTGAGACCTGAGCAAATTGCTGGATTTGTCACGTAGTCAGTGATTTGAATATTGACAAAACGAGCAAGAGAATCTACTTTATTTGGATTGAATTAGACCAATGCAAAGCATGTAAATCCAGCCCACCTTCCATGGAGGAATCATACGTCATTCTCAGAAGCTGCCTGCTCCCCCCTCCTTTCTGTCACTGAGTGCAACGGCCCATAGCAGAAATTTTAATTCACCCAGTCCCCTCCCATGTCTTCCCTTTCCTTCTCCGGGGTATACAGGATCAGTCCTTCTCCCACTGTTGGCATCCAGCCTCTTCTCAGGCTTCACTGGCACTGCCCTTTGTACTTCACAGCCTTTATGGCTGCTCCATCAATACTGCCTTTAGCAATTTCTCTCCCCAGGCTCCAGCATTTGCCACCAATTTATCTCATTGGCTTCTTCCCATTCTTATCTTTGAATAAGTAAACTAATGTGTGTTTCTTCTATTCTCTGTGTGCTCCAAGAGATACAGAAAAACAAAACCTCCTCAGATAAGCATCAAAGATTAAAGTGTTCTTGGCAAACATGAGAAAACTTTGCCTGAACTCTAGTAGTGCCTTTACAGACATGTAATATGCATGACAAAGGGTGGGAATTAGTCAAAAGTAAGATTTGCCCCTAGCTCTGGCCTGTACCCTACACCCCTCTCCTTTGGGGAGAGATTATTTCTGAGGGACAGTGGAAAGCACCTTCCTAGAAGCAAATCAGATCATGACCCTCCTTTATAAGCCCTCCTCTGTCTGTCGGTGCATCTTCATGATACAGCTGTTGGTGAAAGGGGACCCTCCCTGTGAAAAGGTACCATGCCACTCCTCTCCCATGAGACTCTGCTACCCTCTCACAAAACATTTTTTTTTTAAGCAAGAGGTAGGAGGAAATATGGGTACTACGTACCATCTCCTCACTACAAGAAAGACATTGAGACGCTGGAGCATGTGCAAAGAAGGGCAACGAGACTGGTGAAGGGTCTGAAGCACAGGTCTTATGAGGGGCAGCTGAGGGAACTGGGATTGTTTAGTCTGGAGAAGAGGAGGTTGAGGAGAGACCTCATCGCTCTCTACAACTGCCTGAAAGGAGATTGTAGTGAGGTGGGTGTTGGTCTCTTCTCCCAAATAACAAGTGATAGGACAAGAAGGAACAGCATTAAGTTGTGCCAGGGGAGGTCTAGGTTGGATATTAGGAAAAAATTATTCACTGAGAGAGTTGTCAAGCATTGGAACACGCTGCTCAGGGAAGTGGTGGGGTCACCATCCCTGGAGGTATTCAAAGGACATGTAGATGTGGTGCTTAGGGACATGGTTTAGTAGTTTAGTGGTGAACTTGGCAATGCTAGGTTTACAGTTGGACTAGATGATCATAATGGTCTTTTCCAACAAAACTATTCTATGATTCTATGAACTCTGTTTTACCTGTGAAGGGGTTTAAGCCTCAGTGCACAGGCAGGGCCAGGGCTGCCCAGCTCAGGCAATGGAGACCCTGTGAGCTGCAAGGCTGGCCAGGAGGAGTGAGCGGGGCCAGCCAGGTGAGGGAACAGGCAGCAGCCCTGGGAAGGTGTCTCTGGAGCTCAGGACTTGGACAAAGGACCTGGGTAGTTGAGGGAACCATGCTAATCTGTTCGAATTAGGGAGAAAAGGCAAACAGCCACTAACAAAGTACATTCTGGTTGCCACAGGGGTGTGAAATGAGAGCTGACAGCTACTGACACCTTAGAGTGTCACTTTAACTGTTGCTTTAAAGTGTCACACTGTTGGTTTTTGTTTGTTTGTTTGTTTGTTTGTTTGTTTGTTTGTTTTTACAGCTGGATTAAATGATTAAACCTGTTTAACCTTGCTATCCTGCACAGCCAAGATTTCACCAACAGAAAAGACAGGACCCACGCTCTTTTACAGAGTAACTTTGGAGAATAATTTTGAGGAACAGTTTGGTCGAAGACAGCTTTAACTAGTGGAAGTTAACTAGGTGCTGTGTCCCTCTCCAAAAGCCTCCTGAATTGTTTGAACTAGGCAGTGAACATAAAAAAAAGTTGATATCTTCTGCACTGGCTTCTTTATTCAGTAGTCTTAAACTTAGTCTGACAGAAAAGCTTTTGGAGGCTGTAAGCAAAAATGATGAATAAGCAGGTTGCTACAAATATGAACTAGCAAAACTCAAAATGCTTGTGAATAGCACATTATAAAAGTGATGCTTCATGGTTAGTCAAAACTAAACCTGACCATGAGGAACAGCAGAAGATCTTATCCAGTGTGAGTAACTGGATAATAAAATGAAAAATGAACCTCAGTGTCTGCTAGTGCAAACTAACACACAGTGAGAAAATTAATCCAAAGTATATCTATTCAAGTATATGGGCATATATGTACCCCAGAAGGTACTATTCTAGTTTCTAGAAATGCATAGGAAAGAATCTTGGAGTGACTATGAAAAAGTCAATTCATTGCTTTGGGGTGTCTGAAATATTAAAACAAGTAAATAGGAATTGCTAGCAAATTACGGAGAATACAACAGAAAGCGTTGCTCCGCGCATATATAAACTGTGCACGTACTTGGACTGCTCTGGCAAAAAAGGCACAAAAAGTTGTGATGAGGATAATAAAGATACATAACAGTGCCTGCATGGCACAGATTCAACAAATTAGGCCTTTCAGCACAGAATAAAAAGGATGGAGAGAGGATATGATGGAGGTTTATGCATTCATGGAGGAGACAAACAGGGAAAGACACTTAGTTGTTACTCCCAATGGTGAGGACTCAGGAATGTCACGTGAAATTATGTAAGAGCAGATTTTCAGTAAATTAAACCTGGTTTTTGTTGGGTGGGGTTTTTTTGTTTTGTGGGTTTTTTGTTTGTCCTTTTTTTTTTTCACCACACATAACTAAGCTATTGAGTTAATTGCTCCAGGATCTTGTGGATTTTGAGTTACATATGGGACAAACATTAAATATTTATATAACCCAGACACAGATGACATCAAAACCATGATTAGACAAAGCAGAGAGTAAAGCAAGGGCTATTAAAAGTACAGATCCAGACAGAGCCTCTGGAGGTGCCTGGGGGCTGCTGAATGAAGAGATGCAGACACAATCTTTGGAAAGCCATAAGACATCACTGGAAGATGATGCCAAGATTTCTGCTATCTTTAAATAAGCTAAAACCTGTTTCTGTGTTGAGAAAGTTATAACAATATTTATTTCCCTATTTTTATTAAGCTTTTATTTTCACATTACTTCACAATCCACAAGAATCCATGTTTTGTACATATATACACTCTTTGTCACATTCATCACCTTCAGTGCTACCAGAATAACCCTTCCTTACAACTGAACCTTTACAGATGCCAGAGTTGTTAGTACTTGGCTCTCGCACCTCCTGCCAACTAGCTGGTTGTTAAGCAAAGTGTAGGCAATAAGCCTGCACCCCTGGATTTGTGCTCTGTCAGAATTCCATGCCAGGATTCCCCTCTCATTCCCAAATAAGGCATTACATACTTCCTCACACATACAAGCAAGTAAACAAAAATGAAGGAAACTAAAGGTAGCACTCAGCTTTACCATCGATTTTGCTTTGTTGTAACGCAGAACCACTGCAGCAGTACTGAGCAACCTGAGCTGTGGACTCCTTTCAAGCATTCACATTTACCACTATCAAACTTGGGTATTATTTTATAAAACATAGTTGATTCTTCCAGGCATTTCTTCTTGGATTATTTAAAGATCTTGCCTATCTGATTTAATTTTCTAAACTTCTGAGAGCAAAACCAAATTAACTTTGCCATTTTGTAGGTACACACGCAAATTCTAGTTTCTTATAATTGTTATCTATACAAGTTACTAGATCAAGCTTAAATTTTATTTAAATCCCTACTGATGAAAGCAGTTCTACTTCCAGACACACCTCATAAAACCCAGCTAAGTACTCAGTGCAACATACAGGGCAGATCTTTACTTCAATGTACAGAAACAAACACCATTTTCAGCAGTCCTTTATATACTTATATATTATAATATATAGACAAGTTTTTATTATCTCACCAGTCATATGCACAGCATTTCACCAGCTTTCCTACACACCCTCTTTAACACAGCATTCTTTTATGGCAGGATTTTTGGTCATGGTGTTTTAAAAAGCAAAGAGTGTTGTAATCAAGTGTCATTTACTAGAAGTCATTCTTGGCTGGATGCTTTGGGTGAAGTACGGACTGTGTGAGGAGGACCTGAGCCTGACAGCAGTACTGGGTGTACTTCACTCTCAAAGCCCAAGGGCTGCAGTGCTCGTCCAGCTGGTTCATGGCTGGCTGGCCATGGCCCCCATCCTCAGCAGCTTTCCTTAAAGATGGGTTTTAAAGGATGCTGTAACTAGAAGAGATCTTTTTATTTTTTTATTGTCAACAACAGAGCTCAAGTTCCAGAAAAATAACACTTAGGAGTTTTCATATGTCAAGTAACTCTTCATTGATTCACTTTTTATACTTTCTGCTGGATTATTTTCTCTCACGAAAACTCCCCTTCTGTGCAGTAGCAGTGAAATCAAGTTTGTGTACACTAGTGGGGGTACCAGAAAGGTTTCTTATAACTGTAAGAAAGCCTGCAAGATTTCAAAAGGAAAACAACCCGTGCGTCTTACTTCTATCCTTATCCCTTATCTGCCTGCTGCCCTTGTTATCCCTATATCTGGCTTCCAAGATAATTCAATTTCTTAGTATCAAATTAGCAGTTAGCTGATCTGTTCCTTGTCTTCCATTCCCAAGCGATCCAAGAAGGTCTCTGAGGTTTCTTTCCCCAGCCCTGCCTCACCCTACAGAAGCCTCTGGGAGCTGCAGCTGATCTGACCCTTGTCCCAACTGGCTCATGGTGACAATGCCCTCGGGAGGGTTTCCCTCTGGAACGGGTTTTCTGCCAACACTTGGGAATCAGTCCCGGTACAGGGCCACCCGTGCGGGGTACCGAGCCCGCTGTGCGCGGTGCTCCTCCCTTC
>NW_010330217.1:0-742 GCF_000700745.2 Antrostomus carolinensis
GAGGGCAGGTCCCTGTGCCGGAGGGTGGACATGATGGTGGATTTCGAGCAGACGGGCTGGGGCAGCTGGATCGTCTACCCCAAAAAGTACAACGCCTACCGGTGCGAAGGGCAGTGCCCGTCACCCGTGGACGAGACCTTCAAGCCCACCAACCACGCCTACATACAGGTAAGAGGGGGCTACTGCCTCCGATCCCCCCACCCACCCACAGCCCCACGCTGGGGGTGACGCTTTGCCCTTCCCCTGTCTCCCCACAGAGTTTGCTGCAGCTCTACAAGCCCAACCAGGTGCCCTGTCCCGCCTGCTCCCCGGTCAGGATGAGTCCCCTCTCCATGCTCTACTACGAGAAGGGTGAAATCGTCGTCCGTGCAACTGAGGCCGGGGGCACATCTCTGCCCAGAAATTGTCCCCAAGGACTGGCCACCCAACCCAGCACCAATGCACAATGGGGTGTCACTGAGCCCTCGCCACCTCCGAACCCCTCCTGCCCGTGGGTTGGCGCAGCCCTGGCTGTGCCAGGGGAGGAGCAGGGGGCCCGGGCGTTGGCACCACTGCGGTACATGGATGGATCCAGGCTCTGCCCAGGGAAGGCCATCAGACACCTGCCTGCCACGCTGGTGCCAGCACCAGGGTGGTGGGTGCCCGACGACTGCGTTCAGCCAGGAGCCAGAACGCTGGTGGCCGGTGTGTGCCGGGGCAGCCAAGGGCTGGTGCTGCCTGGGTGAGGCAGGAGCCAGGGCAC
>NW_010330217.1:757-2300 GCF_000700745.2 Antrostomus carolinensis
CCCCCCGCCGCCCTACGCCGAGGCCAATGCCCCCCGGCATCACCGGTAGCTACGGGCTCTCGGTGCCGGTGTCCGGCCACACTGAGCATCTGCACCAGCGGGATTTCCAGTCTCCCCCAGGGTTCTCTTAAGACCTATTCTATATCTATTAAAGCTCTATCAGATTTCTATCACAATTAAGCCGAGTTACTGTGCCAGCCCAGTGTCTGGAGCTCCCTGCCAGCAGCACTGCGTGGGCAGCAGCAGGCAGGGGTTCATCTCAGCCTGCTCCTGCCCAGAGCCACCCAGGCTGGGCACGGCCCCAGGAGGAGCTGCCTGGCAGGGGACAGCGATGTCCCTCATACACGCTCCTCACCCAGGACCATGCAGGGAGTGATGCCAAAGACAGACCTGGGGCTCCTGCATTTCCCTCCAAAGCATCACCCATTCACCAGGAGCAGAGAGGGTTTGCCTGGGCAATGAGGCAGCTCCGTGGTGGGTCTGAGCCCCCCCAGCCCTCCTACCTGCCCTCAACATCTTGGCTCACGTGTTGCTTTCCTCTGTGAAAACAGGGCTTTGCTCAAAGCTTTTCTACCACTTGCTGGACGGAGCGATAGCAGAAGGGTCGTGGCTGTATAATTGATCAATAAATTCTATATTTTTAAAATGCCTGGTAGATGCTGTTGGTTTCCACAGCCCATTTTTCCTGCAGAATGGCCCCTCGGGGTGCGATTCCCCCCCATCCCTCTGTGCATCTGCTGCACCCACAGGCTCTCCCTGCCCTGGGATCTGGCTGCAGTCGGCTCTGAGCTCTGTTACCACCCGGTGTTGCTGGTTTTACCATATGGTTTGTCAGCAAAACCAGCAAAGCCAGATGGTAACACCCATGGTGGGTGGGCTGCTACCCTTGCTCGAGTGAGGGGGTCCCCTGGAACGGCGCAAAAGATGCTCAACAGCTCCGTGAATGGGAAAGTCAGTGTGAGATAAGGGAGAAGCTGTTCCCACCCGACGGTTGCTCAAGAGCAAACGGGGAAGCACCTGCCAAGGGCTGAGGGGATCTCCCACCTTCATTTTCCCCTCGGAGATGAGGGGAAGGGCCATGTTCTCCAACAGGGACCATGTTCAGCCACGGGCAGGCAGCTGTCCCGTGGGTCACCCACTCGAGGGGTGAAGTCAGTGTGAGATAAGGGAGAAGCTGTTCCCACCCGACGGTTGCTCAAGAGCAAACGGGGAAGCACCTGCCAAGGGCTGAGGGGATCTCCCACCTTCATTTTCCCCTCGGAGATGAGGGGAAGGGCCATGTTCTCCAACAGGGACCATGTTCAGCCACGGGCAGGCAGCTGTCCCGTGGGTCACCCACTCGAGGGGTGATGGGGCTGGGAGCCAGAGCAGGAGCACTCCAGCCCCAGATGATGCCCAGGGCCTTGAGTGTCCCCTGGGGTGTCCGTGTCTCCCTGAATGCCAGCCCCAGGGGGATGCTCATCCTGGGGCAGCGAGGGTCAGTCCCCAGGTTTGGCTGAGCTGACCCCACTGCAGCCCTGGCCATGATGGGTCTGGGCTCCCC
>NW_010330218.1:0-17431 GCF_000700745.2 Antrostomus carolinensis
TCTTCAGAGCTGGCCTCAAGCCACTCATCATGCTCATGGATGAGTGCTCCCAGGGTGGATAATTTGCACCACGGGGGCAGGCACGAGGTCTGTTCACAGTGGCAGTACCATTCTTCTGCCACCAGCGGTGTAAAGCAAACAGTCAGTACTCCTTTGAACCACACACATTTCCAAAGGAAGGTTTCTGGCTTGTCAGTTCAGACACCTGCTCAATCATTCTTGAATACTCAGCATCACAGTAACACTTTGCCACTGGGTCAGCTTTAAATATTTTCTTTATAGCATGAGCTTAAGAACCACATACCAAATATTTCATTCTACCATCTGTCCATAACCAACCACTAACTACTTTTTTCTGATCTTGTGAATATAGACAAGAAGGAATGTCAATATTTTTAGAACATTCTCAGGAAGGACAATATCCAAAACACAAGCAAAAGGCCCGAAAGATTTCAGGCCAAATAACAGATAAAAGCCCTTGGAAAATAAGGGCTTTGCAATCGAAACATCAGTTTAGGCTTTACTTTGTATCAGTGTTAGCAGCTCTCCCAGCTTAAAAAAGAAAAAGACAAGACAGATTGTCCTACCAGATGATGAGAGTTTGGTTTTTGCTGTCATATGCCAAAATTATCTTCATTTTTTATGCTTTGTGTGTTTATCACTGCCCTACGCTAGATAGACAGGAAGCCCTTTCCTGCAACACATGATCTAATTCTAACAGAGAACCAACTGTCTCCTGATGATTCACGTAGAATTTATCCTGGCACCATGATTCCCCTTCAGCTTTCACCAACCAAACCAGTCACCTGGTTTTAAGATCAAAGGACTTCTCAGTTAAAAAGGTCCCATTTCTTTCCTGGCTCCTACTGAATAGTTGGAAAGAAATTATCACCTCTGGACTAACCATCGCTTCACTTGGCTCTTGTGCCTTTTGCAGTGAACTGATAAATGTCTGTAATGCCACAGGGCAACATGAACTGGTATTTTTCCTACATATTCACACAGGTCTAATGATCAACTCTGAAACTGAAGTTTGGTGAAGTTCTATAAACTCTTCACAGAGTCACAGAATCGCCTCGATTGGAAAAGACCTTTGAGAGCATCGAGTCCAATCATTAACCCAACACTGACAAGTCCCCGACTAACCCGTGTCCCTCAGCACTGTGTCTACACGACTCTTCAATCCCTCCAGGGATGGGGACTCCACCACTGCCCTGGGCAACCCCTTCCAATGCCTCAGAACCCTTTCAGCAAAGAAATTCTTCTTCACATCCAATCTCAACTGCCCTTGGTGCAACTTGAGGCCATTTCCTCTTGTTCTGTCACTTGTTCCTTGGTTGAACAGACCCACCCCCACCTCTCTCCACCCTCCTTTCAGGGAGTTGGACAGAGCCAGAAGGTCTCCCCTCAGCCTCCTTTTCTCCAGGCTCCACAACCCCAGTTCCCTCAGCCACAAGGGAACTCATCACACTTGTGCTCCAGACCCTTCCCCAGCTTCATTGCCCTTCTCTGGACGCACTCCAGCACCTCCATGTCCTTCTTGTAGGGAAGGGCTCTTGAATCTGGTGATCCAGCATTCATCCAAAGTAATGACAGAGGACTTCAACCAGACATGAGTATTAAACTCCTGGCCATACAGGGTACTGTGCCATAATTCCCAAAGGAGCAGACACTGATACCACAACACTCAACATCTGCCTCCAGACTTAAAGCAAGTTCACAGCCAGTATCCAACGTGCCTCAGTTCGCAGATCTGAACGCAACAGCAACCGCTAAGATGTAAGCGGTTAAACAGACAAGCAGTTAAACAGACAAAGCATTTTAGTTTGAAGAGCAAATTTGGAAGACAAACCCAAATCATCTCATTGATGAAATATGCTTCAACAAAACACACAGACCTTTGTTGATGCGAAGTAAGCAGGATTTGGCCCTAACAACTGTCATCTCAATAAATCTTTCATTGTAATTTGTCCCACACACATTTTTTGTAGATTATTTCATACTCCGAGGATATTCTCCAAATCAATGGGTCCTCTTCACTGTGTATTGTTATCAAGCTATTTTTAATTACTGCATATGAGTAGAGTTTCTCTGTGGCTAATAAAAGTTTATGTATTTGAGCCCAGTCAACATAGGCATAAGATATGAAACAAGCACACACTGAACCTTCCAAAAGTACAAGAACTACATCAAGGGTAGACACCTTGCTGTAATCCAGTCCTCCTCATTAGCATTTAGACAGCACAGCTGTAAATGTTACAAATTGTATATTTTGGATTAGAATAAATTTCAAGCAATTCCTAATAAAGAGAGCCACTAGTACCACCTGCATTTTAACAAAAAAAACTACTTCATTACACAATTTTTCCTATAAGCCCTTAAAAAACAAACGAACTTTAATATTTCATTTCTTCTACTGTTTTAATAATTTCATCACCAGCACTGGAAACCACTTACCCATCTCAGGAGAGAATTCCACCTCCCCCTTAACTGGGTCCTGGACATGATTTCCAAGAGGATTTCCTATCTTACTCTCTTTCTGTTGCAATTCAGGTATATGAACAGACCCCCGAGTAAAACGGGGATAGAATTTTTTTGGAAATGGCCTATGAGGTTCCAGCCCCTTGACGGGCACATTCTTGAAGGACTGGTTCTCTTCACTGAAGTTGAAATAAACAAAGAGCAGAAGTGTCCAGGTCACAGATGTGAAAAGGCACCCATAGCAGAAATAGCGAAGTGTGACACTTCCCATTGTAGACTTAGCATCGTTGAGGACCCATTCTCAATTACCTGAAAGAGAGTGAAAACATACATTTTAAGAGTGCTGCCTGTTACCTCATCAGGTCTATACATTAGGAAATGCATCCCATAAGTTGCTTTTCCATTAAGTGATTTTTGGAACTTAAACTTTAAGTACAGACCTTAAGAATGAAAACCGTTTTCACTTTCCCATTCAAAAAACAAACATGACCAGCTTGCACAATCTGTGTAGACATTACCACTATAAAACATGAGGCAGAGGATCACTAAGAGCCCAGTGACACATCATAATTAAGGGTAAAAATGATTACTTTTTCCTCGTAATATTTATATAATTATCTCTCTTCCACGAGAGTACATTCCTTGGATGCCTGCATTCATCTAAAGTATCACTATTTAGCTAAATATACTACACACAGATAATTGATTCTTCACAGAAACACAGAATAGCTGAGGATGGACAGGACCTCTGGAGTCACCTTGTCCAACCCCCTTGCTCAAGCAGAGCCACCTTGAGCCAGTTGTCCAAGAGTATGTCCAGACATGTCCATTTTTGTAGTTCAGTTCCTGTCCTAGAGCATGGAATGAGAGAACACAGACTCAAACAAACTACATAGTTCAGTTCTTCTTGCCCCAAATCTAAGAACAGCCATCATGAGTATCCCAAAAATTCCAGAAATCATGGAGTGCAATTTAACAACACATAGCACCAAGATAGTCACATTCACAGACACTCTTCCCTGCAGAAAGAAAGGAAACAGATATGGGATAGAGAAAGAACAAAAAGCTCCAAGGTAATTTACTGGGTTCATTCAGGCCTCTACAGACTCCAGAAGAGCTTCCATACTCTCTGGAGGAGATGCCCACCTAGAGCTGGAATGAAACAACCCAGCCCAGAGTTTTACTTTAGGCGTCCATCCACTAACACAATTTCCCCAAGCTATATTGAAAATTACTATCATAAGCAAAACCCTGAAGTGAAGCATATGAAGCTGCTGACAACATTTTCTTTATGGCCAAGGAGAATCAGAAAAACTTTCTGGAGTTTCTCACATCTAAAAAAAGGCTCCAAACCCCTGCCCCTCCAAAAATATACAGCTCAGCTCCCAGAACCGAGAAAAATGCTAACTCAAAGAATTAGATTTCTCTCATCATTACCTAACCACAACAAATTCTTTGCATAGTAACAAAAAGTCAAGAAATTATTTAATCACCTTTTAATTAGCAAAACATTTGTTTTAAGAAAATAAAGTATTGGGGTAGGAGTCAAGGGTTTATGCTGATGCATTTTTCAGACTTCTCAAAAACTCAGAAACTACCAGAAATCTTCAGGTCAGTCTGGCAAAGAACAAACCACAACAACACTTATGAGCACAAACAGAATATTCCCTTTTCAATATGGAAAACTACTAAACAGAGGCAGAATGTGTTCATGATCCCAAAGAAACCTATAAAGATCCCACTTATTTTGGCAATGTAATTCTGAGTCCTAAGTGACTTGCATCCAAAAAGAATACAAATCAAAATTCAAGCTCACATTTCCCAGACTGCAGCAGGTCACTGTCTCCCTTCTAAAAATAAAATATCCATCAAGTAAAAGAAAGTAAAAAATCCCCAAATCTCCTCAAAAATATTTTACCCATTATTCTTACCATGTCAAACTTCCTCACTTCTGCAGGACAACAACCTACGTTGCAGTTAAGCCCAGGGAGCTTAAAAAGGTCTTAAACGGGGTTTAAATCTTGTACTGACCCTGTGCATACAGATGAATTGTATGCTCTGTGAAACAGGCTCTTTCTCTAATGCTGTCACACAGAAATCTTACTGCTTAACTCCACGGCCATGAAATTAGTCAGCCAAAAACTGCTCTGGGGGCAGAAATGCCTAAAAAAACCCCTCATTCTAGCTAGCAGAATAGGTTTACCAGTTGGAGAGGTACAGACAACCAATCCCCAATGCCTTATTTCCTGTGCGAACAGTGGTCAATGATCACAGCAAGGCAAGTCTAGGCTCAGAAAAAGCATGTGAGGCTGCAAAGGAGCAAGATTAGATAAATAATTATATCCTCTATTTATAGTAATCCTTCTTGCCAGACAGTCTGCAGACAATTAATACTCATCTATAAAAGATCTAGGTGCTTGCCAGGCTTGTTTTTTTGTTTTGGTTTTGTTGTTGGTTTTGGGGTTTTTTTTTTTTGCACAGCCACAAGGAGGTCATCTGCTGCAAGACTTGTCCAAGCTCAACATACTGCTCCTCAAAACCTGTCAGAGTTGTTTTTCCATTCACTATGGTAACACGGACGCACAATCTTAACATCATGGCACATGCACTGATGCTGTGGAACAGAATTGTTCTAATAAGATAAAAATTACTGTAACAGAGAAGGAACCTTTTCATTTCAGAATTTTTTTAGGGATATATCTACACTGCAGCTTGTACAGGAAAACCAAAGATATCCCTTGCTCTCTCAGGTAATGGTAGGAAGACAGGCAAGCAGAGCAGAATTAATCATGGACCAAGTATTTCCCCAGTTTCTTGCATCTCCTTTACAGCTCAGAGTTCCACCTTGTCGCTGTGGCACTTCTAGCTGTGCTAAAGTTAAAAGTCTGCTGTGAGCAACATCAGGCACACTCAGATTAAAGAGAAAGAGATAAATTAGTAATCACCAGAGCAAAAAGCTTGCTGCACATCCCTTCCACCTCCAGCAAGCCCTCTGACCCGGCTAAAGCACGTACTTCGTTACTGTTACAAAGGCAACAAACACAAACCTGAGCATGGCATTATTTCCACTGCTCCTTGTTAGAGTAGAACTATTTCACCTTCTTTTCCCCTCCTTCACTGTTTTGCAGAAGAATACAAAGGCTGAAATACTGCATTTAAATCAAATGACAGAACCTCCACAATGCAGAAAACTAGGCCCTTACAGTAGCTTGTTATTCAACCAAGACATTTGGTAATACATTTGGCAAGAATATACAGACTCACTATTTATTTTCCTTAAGTACCAAATGTTTTGTTAGACATTTACTTTTGAAGGCAGAATGGAAAAAATGTAAAGTCTGTCTATGAAAAGCACATTGAGGCTTATTAGTTTACTTTATTCACCAACACATATGGATTTACACAACCACTGTCCTATGGATTTCAACCACTTCTACCATTTAAGCAGCCACAGAAGTTGCAATCTGCATCAGAGCTGCACACTCCAAGTTTTTTGACAGTTTTAGGTTGGCCATGACTTCTTACAGATGTGTTTTGGCAGAGGCCACAGGAGGTTTTCAAGTCCTAAGCAATGCCAGTCCTGCTTGGGTCCTGTCCTGAGGAATCAGGAGAACCTTTCCAGCCCTATGCATACAAACTACAATCACATCAATACACCTCCACCTCTCCTGAATATACCAAGAAACAAGTCTCTCTTCACTCATTTCAGTGTGCAACCAAAAAAACCAACACTTTGATACATGTCAGAGGAGCGGAAGAGAGAGTACTTCAGGACACAGGAGGAAACACAGCTCACAGGGCAGCCACTTGGCCCTCAATTCTTACCTCATCCATCTCCCTATCCATGACTCTCTTCTGCAAGCCACCTAGACACAGAATAAAAGCCCTTACCCTGTCCAGCTCCCTTGCTCTCCAGTTCTGGAAAGCCTTCTAGGAAACACTCTGCTAATCTCCCCAACTGTCTCTGCCTATGCGTGGTCACAACACCCCTTAAACATTCCTCCTCTCCTCTCCCAGTTGGTTTCTCCAAGCAGGATTTTGAAACTTAAACAAAGCCAAACCATTCTTTCTCTTTTTTTCCCCCTCTTTTTTTTTTTTTTATTGAAATGGAGACAAGCTGCTCCTGAATACAGGAGACGCAAAGGATATGCCTTTCAAATCCAAAGTATTAGTGTCTTTCTTAGCCCTGATACATGCTGCATGAGAAAAACAGATTATATATATTTTTAACTCAACAGCCCTAGAGCTCTGCTAATGCAAGCAGAGCTAGCAGGTTTGAACAGTTGGATAGAAACAACTGAAACCAAAAAAGCAGAACTGCATTATTCAGATAACATCAGTGAGCTCATAAGAATAATTTTCACCTACGTGATAAATACAGTAACACTGAGTCCAGTCACCACTAAATTACTATTTAGATAGTATAGTCAAAACCCATTTCTACTGATTCAAATACAAACAAAATTACTAATTGCTATAAAAAAAAAAAATCTGTGATTTAAACATATCAAGAAGAATTGTTTCATAACACAGTTCCTCAATTACTGGTGAGACTAGGTTTGAAGGGTCTATGGTGTTTCTCCCCTTCATTTCTGAACAGCAACACAGCTGCCTAAAATAAGTTTCCAAAAATACCTCCAACAATTCTCTTTCCTAAAAACTGATGTAGCAAAGAACACCCAGAATGAACAGAAGACATTTCCTCTCCCTTGGCAATACAGGAGCTTTCACAGCAAACAACAAATGGTAACACCTTGAAATATTTCACAAGCATTCATTCATATACAGAACATCCAAGCCACCCATGGAGTTTATGGCTGTTTGTATTTGAATTCTTAGGAATACAGAGATACTTTAACATGACAAACAGAAATCATTCAAGGTGGCAGCATCTCCTACATCAGGAAATTGCAATCCATTTTGGAGGCAACTGGGGTGACCAAGAATGGAAAAACAAATATTTTAGATGCTTCCCTCATCAGCTCAGAGGACACCAAGACTGAAAGGCACAGTATTCTGAGAATTTCTAACCAAATATTCTGCCTTTCAGTCTCTCTCCTGCTGCTCTGTTTTGACTGTCATATTTATTGCCTGATAGTTTTCAAGACTTAGGCAAAGCCTTGGAACTGAGTTTGCAGACCCGCATGCCAGAAATGCCAAGAGTAAAATATTCCTCTCTAATTTCCATGAATTCCAGTACAGAAGTCTCAGTTCCTTGCACAAGCAGTAAATCATTGATTTTTTTTTTTTTTTTAAGAGAACTATAGAAGTTAAATATTAGTAACTTAATAAAAGTCTCTGGAAGTCAATCAATTGCAGAGCTGAAAAACCTCCAGAGCCTACCTGCCAGACTGGAGCTTCAGTAATTACTGCACAATACTGCTTGCCATGGTGCACCAGCTTCTTGTAGCATCCCTACACCACCAGCATGACATTGATTTCATACATCAAACCCAGTAACATTTACATTCATTTAATAATTGGCTCAACAAAGATACAACTCTATTCTCCCAGACAGCCTGGGAGAGTTTCTCGCTAGTAACCTGTCCAGCTCTAACTAACACTGGCCCTATGTGTTGGCCTTCAATATTTTTAATTAAAAAAATAAAAATTAAAGAGAGCCAATCACATTTCACATTATTTTGGCTTAAAGAGCAAAAGTAGCTCAGGCTGTATGACCAGCCACTGCTCAAACACTGACATCTGCTTGGATTAACCTCAACAGTTTAGTAAACACACCGTATGACTAGATATTTCATGACTGTGCCAAAAATCATGTTTGTCAGAGGTCAAACAGAGGATCAGATTAACCTCAAGATTTTTTTTAAATAGGAGTAAGAATTATTTGAGAAAACTTTAAAGTCTGCTTGTAGTTTTTCCAAAAACAGCTTTTCTTCTAAAAAAAAAAAAAAAAAGAAAACGAAGACAGAGATACAACTCATACTACTCAGATTTCCCACAAGACTGCCTATGTATTTTGGACCTATATTAAGGAAGGAACAGATGTGTATAATCTTCATTTTTGCAGAGCATTCTAGTAAAAACCAAAAAAAAAATCATTAAATTAATTTTGTCTTTCCACAGAGTATTAGAATAATTTGCTGCATGATCTTCTATAGATGCTTTCAATTTTTATTTTGTTATTTCTTTTGGAGGGAAAAGCCAAAGAAGATAAAGTAACACCACTTAGAAATGCAATTTTGCTCTTTTAATAGCCTTAACTCTTTACATATTTCTTGGCTTCCACTGCTCCTCTTCCAAAGCAAGCACTAGCATGAACAGGCTTTCCTATTTTCTTGCTGAATCACTAGCAAACAACAGCATTAACAGTGCAGTGAACAGAGGCCAGATTAGAAAGAAGTACTACTCCAGTAATGCACTTGTCACACAGAGATGCCATTCACAGGAGCTTCTGCACTTTCAGGAACGTTATTTTTTTTTCCAGGCGTCCCTTACATTACAACCAGTCTTGAGGGAGAGTCACAGTTAATAGACTAGCGAGATTAAAAAGGGACACCTTAAGCAGCTTTTGTTTCAGACTCCAACACACATCACTAGGAGCAACAGCCATTGAACATACATTCAGAAAAAAAGCCAGGAATATTTCCAAAGAAAAGCTTAGTGCTTCACGTGCTCCAGAATCTAAGAACCAACCCAATTCAAATCCTTATTAAAAAACCCTACTACCGGATTGTTTTAGCAGAAAATCGGATCTACCTGCCAGTTTTTAATAAAAAACAACCATTAATTTTTGACCCTAGAGAAGGGATGGGTCATTGTATTTTATGAATTGAGTGGCTAGTTTTGACACAATATAGACATTTAACTAACATAGACAGGTTGGGTCTACAGGAACTTACCTGGGGACATTCAGCAAGGACAACTGCTAAGTCCTGCACCTGGGACAGACAAACTCCGTGGCTGCTGTGGAAAGGACCTGGTAGGTCTGGCTCAACGGGAGCTAGCAGCACGCCCTTGCAGAACCACAGCTGACAGCACACGGGCTTATCAACAGGAGCACAGCCAGCTGACTGAGGGATGCAGTAACACCAGCCCACACAGCACTCAAGATCACAGGCAGTGGTTTTCTGAGTGCTGAGTCTTATGGGCCAATTTGGGATCTGCCAGTACAAGACAGGCATTGATGAACTGGAGTGAGTTCAGTGCAAGGCCACCAGGATGGTCACAGGCCGGAGCACTCGCCCCAAGAGAAGCTGAGGACACCGGGCTTCTTCAGCCTGCAGATGAGTCAGCTTTGGGGTGGACCCAATAGCAGCCTGCTGCTACCTACAGGGGTGTCAGCAAGAAAACAGAACCAGGCTGTTTAGTGAGGTGCAAGGTGGGAGAATGAAAGGATTTAAAAAGACTAATGTAACTCCAGTCACAGCAACCCTCATTCACAGAAATATACTGTGGACCACAGGCTGTCCTCTTGCATAAGATCGCTGTTCCCATTCATTTTAATGAGATGACATGCTAAGATCTATTTTTAATTAACCTCTGTAAGTCACTTGTAAGTGCAACCTGAAAAGCTTCAAGAGCCAACAGTTTAGTCATTTCAGCACAGCTATACAAATCCACGCCATACCAGCTCAAATAAATCCTCCTGGAATGAACACAGATTTTCATCAAAGCTTTATAGATAAATAATCTTAAAACACCACGAACATTCATTATACTTTATAGACAGAGAAAGGTACATAGATAGACTAATTGCATGAACTGTTGAAGACTGAAGAAACTATACCATGAGTATACCAAGTCTGGAAAGCATAATGTCTTTTAGGAAAAATTCAAAAATTAATCCTCTTTATGTCTTTAGGTTCTCACCCCTCACTATTTTATCACTGTCAAATGACTCACTTATATACTCATTTGCATTTCAGTTTTTGGACTTTAACCAGAGATGTCTAAATATTGCATACTATAGTTTTTAAATCTGTGGACTATATATTCAAATGCCTCCTCTGGGAACATAACTTTGCTTATCAAGCTTCTTGGAATGTCTTAATTCCAGTAAAAAAGCTTTACTTAGCAGGCTGCCATACCAGAGTGAACGTAAACACTTTAGCATTTCTATAATAAAAACATGAAGTTCCTTCTTCACCCACTTCCATTTCAAATGCTCCCTTAAAGAAATTTTAAAGTATCTTCTGCAGTAACATCTTTCATTTCTTTGTCAACAACAAAACACACATGATTTTTTTTTAATCCTTACTGATAAAGGTTACCTTTCTCCCCACATACTACTCCTCTCCAAGGAGAAGATTTCACAAGGGCTCCCATTTAAGGACATAATTTTAATGGAAAAAGCAGTTACAAGTTTTGAAAAGAAAAAGTTTCGTAAGAGTCAGGATCTCATGTTAATAAACAACAGGAAAGAACAGTTTTAGTTACAACCAGTGATACAACATTGCACTAAGAAAAGTAACATAATAGTACAGTCTGATTAGAGAAAGCAAGTACACTTGGATTAGAAACATGAGCTTACCAAAATCCTGGTGCTCAATACTGAGTAACTAAGTGCTAAACAGTCGACAGCTTCATGCTGCTGCAGTGTCCTCATTCCCCCCCAAAAAGCTCCTGCTTTCCCAAAGCCCAGTTACATGCACGGAATTTTCTCACCTATCCCCCTAACAAATGTGGCACCGCAGGGCTGCTCGGCTGGATGTTACTTTAAACCAACTGGCATATAAATACATGTCATGCCATTCGTGGAGTCCTAAAAATACCATCTTCCTTTTTGTTGCTAATAAATACTTTCTTCCAATTGAAACAGTGAGATTTTTCTTTTCATTAGCAAAACCAGCTCTCCAGGAAGCCACAATTTTCATGGACTGTCTTCAAAGATGCATGCATTTTGTAATACAGCCCTTCCTTCTTCATATATAGCTTAGAAAACAGTAAGATTTAAAAACCCACACTGACAACTTCTTTTTCAAAGCATCTCTCTCACATTAAAGATCTATGTATCAAAATATTAATTTAACAACTGTCCAGCACCATATAAAAATGCAAAATGTAAAACAGCTTACAAGGTCAACTACACAGAAGTAAGCTGCTTAATGCCTTTTCTAAATGTTTAAAATCTACTTAGCTGTTTGTTCCTGGCATTTTATGTTTGCAAAGCTGACCAAAATAACAGTAAAAATACAAAGGCAGGCAAAATAATTAGGTAAGACACGCTTCTACAGGAACAGCTGAAGAGAAGAACGCTCTCACCTTTTTCCAGAAGAGTCGGGAGTGAAGAAGCAGTGCAAGGTTACATAGTGAAAACACATTTACTGCAGTAGCAGTTGAATCCAGTTGGTGTCTTCATTCTCAGTGAACAATAAAACGCTGAGCCTGAAACTTAACGCTTTGTTGCTGAGTACGGCGGCGGCTTAAGTCCTAACTGGGAGCAGAGGAACAAACACAAGCTTCTCTATGACAACAGGCTAGTTCGGATGGGTCTTAGGACATGAATGCTGCAAGGTTATTTCTCATCTGACTACATACTCTGCCCTAAGAGCACCAATCTCTTTTTCTATGTTAGGGGGGCTTTTTTCTATAACTTTTTTTTTCTTTTTTTTTTTTCTTTTTTCAGCTGATGCATGATCTGCATAAACAAGACTGGTCATTTTACTGCCACTCACTAGAGAAGCATAATCAATCAGTGTATTTCTAAGGCATAATATCAATGGCTTAGACTATAGAAATGCTAGAGAAAATATAATTAAATTTTCATACACATTTCAATTCTAAAAATTCCTTTACTCCCCATTTTCCAAGTCACTAGTAATTTTATAAAATTTCCATATTTTGACTAAAATTTTGTAGGTATGCTTTCTGTTCATCTTACAAATATTTCATCAAAATGCTCTGGGCTTTTTTTCCAGTCTTTTACAAGCAAAGTGAAAACACATTTTCCAATTATAAATAAATAAATATTCATATTTAATTTGTACAGCTCTCCTGCCAAAAAAGCTGTCAGCAAATGTAGCAACAAAACAGACCTCACTGAAGTATGAAGTACTTTTAAGTGTCAAAGTGAAAACTGGGGTTGACTGATCTCAATTTTAAACCTGTGACTTCTGACCACAGACACTGCATTTTGCACAAGTGTTTTCTGCAAATCCCAGTTCTGCACTTAGCTCCAAGCAGACATCTGCCATTCACTCGTGCAGAAATCAGTACTGAAATCAACAGCTGTATACAAAAAATACACAAGATACTTGCAAACTCAGTCTAGAAACTTCAAAAGACTTATACCTGAACATGTATAAAATGCAAAACCGCTGCAATTAAGTTATTACTAGAACTACAGAATTGGTAACTGTCTTAATGAGAATGGTTACATTGCATCTCATCCGACAGCATCAGCTGACTGGATTCATAGGCCTCCAAACTTACTCCTCACAAGTCACACAAGGCTACTTCATTTCTCTTTTTCTGCCGGGTTTTCCTTTCCAATATGCACAAACTTAAACATTAAAATACATTAGAAATGCCATGTTTGGATCCCAGACATGTTACATTCACCTACAGATGTCAGACATTGGCACACCAAGGTAACAGTAGCCTGTGAGCTACTCGCTGTAGCACTGCAGTCTGCTCTCGCAGCTCAGTTTGGTTCACCCAAGATCACACACCTTTACGGAGCTTGAGTAAGGGGTATTAGTATACAGACATTATTTATTTAAAATAAGAGATGAAATGTAACACCAGAAATGTGAGTGAGGTTAAAACAAGTTACAGTTTAAATCCACAAACTGCCTGTGATAGGAAAATATTTAACTCACTCTAAACTGCTCAGAGTTCTTAACTCTCGTTACATTTCTCCACTCTATCAAGAGATGACAAAAATCTGAGAGATTTTCTCAAAACATCATGTCCTAAGTGAGTTTTCCTGGGTGGATGGCTAATGTTAAAAAAAAGTAAAGCTGAAAGAAATACTAAAAACAGGGGTTTAATTGAATTCAATGTCTATTTGCATTTCTCATGTCCAGAAATAAAGGTCACTTGAAGTTTTTCACTCCAAGCTTTAGCAGAGTCCACAGTATCAATGCCATTTGCAACGGTAGAGGCATGGGACTTTAATCTTTCCCAAGAAAGAACTCTTCCTCAGACAGACCAGAAAACCCTGCAATCTTCTTACTTTTTGATCCATTTTCTCAACAGAAGCTTAAAGTAATTTCTGCATGCAGGTTTCTCTCTATTTCTCTCGTTTTCTCACTGATATCTCCAGTCATTAATGTACAAGAGGAATCCCAAGGATATAAACCTACTACGTGTTCTGTTTTCAACTCACCGACTCAACTAGGACACCCGTACAGTTAAGACGACCCGTGGGACACACTGGTTGAACTATTTGTTCTGCTCTGCTACAGATTCTGATGAGATCTTGAGCGATTCACTGTCTCAGCTCCCACCTATAAAACCTGACTGATGCACGCAGGCAAATACATCAAAGGTTCCGAGGCCACAATAACCAGAGATGATACAAATACCGAGCAGAGCTCTGGGTTAGAGCAGCAGTAACTCACACCTTCTGCTCCCCCGGGAAGTCTATTTCCAAATTATACTAGCAAACTCTTGTATAGGAAACATTCTCTCTTTTTCCCTCCCTTAACACAATACAGTAATTCTAATAAAGAGGTACCATTGCTGGTACAGCCATGCCTACAGATGGAGTCAATGAAAACACTTTCACTCACACATCTAAACTATCAATTTAAGCTTATCTTGCTAAACATTTTATTTAACAATAGGGTAGGGAGTTTTCCAAATATGTCAGTAAACAGACCTTCTACTAGCATGCTTCTGAAAAAAATACATTTTTGTGGACATTAAGTATTGGATTAGAACGATAAATCACTAGCATAAAGAAATTTTGCACTGTCTGTAAGGAGAGTAAACTTCTGCAAGTCACACCAAAAATTAATTTTCTTTGTCTTTCATTCCCTCCTACATGATCTTACACATTCAATCCTCTCCTTCTCCAAAGAAATCCCTTTGAGGATAGAGTTGTGGACCCCTCCTTTTCCATTCCTTCTTGGTCACTTTTCTTCTACTCATCTATTGCCAACGTTTCTAATGGGAAAATATACTCAGGATTTTGATGTTGAAATCACAGATGTTGCAACAAAATGAACAGCAGATCAAAAATACATTTTCCCACTTCACTAGGAGCCATGCTTTCCAACACACTGCTAGCACGGAAGGTTAGCATGCAATCCAAAACTTAGTCTTCTTTTGCTTCACAGGCGACGAGTCTCAGTGTCTGCTGATGCAAGAGATAAGAGATCCATGCTAATTGACAGAATTAAGGTATTCCAGGAAACAGAAAAATACACAGAAAAATAAAGAAAACACTTCTGCAAAGCAAATTCACTAACAAACATGAGAGATATCAGAGACAGTGACGTCATTTGTTCTTCATGTTACACTTCAGGAATTAGCAAAATAGTCAAAATACCTACGAAGACTGATCTATAAGGGACTGTGCATCAAAACAGGATAGTTTTATGCTTCCTGGAAAAGGATCTCTGCTTTAATTAAGGCCACCTCCAAGGTTTAAAGCATCTAATTTAATCCTTGTCTGCACAAGAAAATCTGTGTGATTTAGCCAAGCAACACTTGGATGGTTTTACATAAACTGAAAGAAGACTTCAGTGAACACACTCCCAACATTCATTATTTGCTTCAATCAGTTTGCTGCATAGCAATCATCTACTGAGGGACCTTCTTTTTAACATGCCTCTGCAAGTTTATCAGCTTAACCTGTCAATTTAAAATTAGACTTCTCAAATGGTGCAATGTCTCACAGCTGAAGTCTTAGGAACAACAAAAAGTCACTGCAGGTAAGCAGTTACCTCCCATCAGCCGCTCTGCAACGTTACTTCACACACATCCTTATTCCCTCTAGCGCAGAAAGAGAAGTTATTTTTGTGAGGGCAGCTTGCTCCATGGCAAGAGGGGTTGTTAGAGCATGGACACAAACAGTCACTGTAGCATAGCTGATGAAGAACTCATCAGTCATGGCAAACCTTCAACCTCAGAAACACAACACTTGCAATGCCACTGCTGCCACAAGAGAAAAAAAAACCACAATAGCTCACCTGCTCCAAGCTGAACTTGGAGCCAGCAGAGATATCAAAGGACCCACCTGTAAGCAGGATGGGGTAGTGGGGTCTGGACTCCCCCCCAGCCTGCACACCTATTTCTTGCTCATACTACAAAGTATAAAGCAGGCAGTACAAAGTCCTGAGGTTCCCTGCATTGGGGGTTTCTAACTAATGTAAACAGTGGGAAAGTTGATTCACACCTGAGCTCTGTATTCCAGTTTCAAACATGTAAAGTACCTGGCTGCCAAAACCTCAGACAGCACAAGAAAGGGCTGGGATACAGCACATCACTCATACAGGTACTTCAATCCATACTCCACATCTCAGTAGCACCATCAGCCATTTACCCTACAGAGTAAGCATAATTTCACATCTCAGGGAAGGAGTTCAGAAGTTCATACATCAAAATATCTGAAACTTGAAGTTATATGTATATAGCTTCAAGTTTAAAACTATACTTGAAGTTAAGTTTTGATTGAAACAATTTGATCACCTTCCCAATTTTCCCCCTTTTTGTTGCAGTGTGTTTCTAGTTTTTACAGAGTTTTCAAATAAAGTATTTACACTAATTATTACACAATGCTGACTCACACGAGAAACATGCTAGAGCACAGCTGAAGGATGTGGTGGATACCATGAACTCTTACACAAAATGAGCTGAACAAATGCATTTGCTCATGCTGCTGAACACTGGTTTAACAGCCAAGGCCTTTGTACTGACCGTACTTTATACATTAACACAGTAGCTGCAACAGCAGATGCATTCATCTCCATAAGCCACCATAGGTTTTGAAAGGAAACCTCAGATAAGAATTAAGACAGTTCAACTACCTCCCACACTCTAACAGGGATTGAAACAGACTTCACCTCTGTAATATTTTTGAGAATGAATAAGCAAATTAATTTCTGCACTTGAAATACATGAGCATACTTTTGCTCTTCAACGGCAAGCAACATAGTTGTATCGTAGCACCTCTCCAAAATGAAAGGTAGTAAAGAAAATTACTTGATTTTAGGGATATCTGTAACTGTAGTATTGCCTGGCCAGAGAGGTGTAACTGTTCAAGAAGTCGATAAACTAAAATATGACAGAAAGGAATGATTGTCTTTTTTTAAAAATGTTACCTTTTCCCTTCAGCTGGAAGTCTCCCCTTAATTCTCTGCTTCAGTAATCAACACTCAGCTGCCACACCCAGCCTGCCAGCTGCTCAGATCACAACCTTTTTACAGCACCTTCCAAGTTGACGTAACTAAAGTAAGAATGATGCTCCCACTGTTCTTTTCACCCTCACAGTACCCTATTTTTTTCTTGTTGGAAGACCTGAAATCCCCATTTTTACTGTCAGATACTTCTAATCTCACCCATTTAATCCAGAATTTGCCCTGCTCCACACACATGCCCTATAACCACCATCAAAACTTTTGTTTCTCAAGCACTTACTATCACAAAGCATGCTTTGTATAGGCAAATTTTCAAAATACTAATAATTAATCTTTATTTCCCTTGCCATGCTGTTTCAGGGCCTTCTTCCTCCTAAAAAGCTTGAATCACACCTACTGTTATTTTACATGACTATGAAAATCATGAACAGATTCACCCATTCTCCTAAACTACTGTCACAGCAGTTTATCAGGAGCTCTTTCTAGTTTTACTCCTCTGCGTAATGGAGTATCGATTTGCATCCTCTGAGACAAAGTGATTAGATCACAGAAGACAGGCAACAGGCCCTGAAATCTGCAGTCAGAATCTTTTAAACCAGAGCACATGTCACTTAGCCTGCTGGCTTCCTCATCTGAGGCTGAGAGATGAAGGCTCATTAGAGCTGCAGTGTTCTTTCTCTCTT
>NW_010330218.1:17453-19203 GCF_000700745.2 Antrostomus carolinensis
GAGCTTATCTTACCCAGAGATGAGGAAAAGCTTATGCAGAAGGGATGCAGTTCTTCAGAGACAGTTATACTGGGGGAGGCCAATTGCTTGTTAATCAAAAGCCTCTTATCTGGAACCACCTGGACCTTTATGCTGTTCTAAAATGAGGTCGAGGAATCCCAGCAGGACTATTTCACATATGCAGAGGTTCTTTACAGGGTAGCAGAGCAGAAACATACTATCAGGAAGAAGTTGGTACCATCCTTTCCTGCACACAGCCTGCACTTGGATCAGCTTAAGCTAATCAGAGATGTCTGGGAGCAGTTTCCTATTAAGATGAGATCTATATAAAAGAAAAAAAAAAAAAAGGACAAAAGAAAAGCACATGCTGGATCAGAAAGTATTCAAGAATATTTAATGTCGCTTACAGACTACTCTTTCTAAGTAAGGATAGAAGGGATTTGATCTTAAGTTGAAACAAATCTTTCAGGAAAAAAATAAAGCATATTAGCAGAGTGCTGATGATCCTGCCCACCTGCATGATTACTGTACTGGCATGATGAGATTTCACCATTCCTTCAAACAGAAAGCAACACTCCAAATACACTGGACCAAACAGATAAAGCACAGATTGTTTGCAGAGCATCAAAGCCAGGTCACGAGCTATTTCTTTTTTCTTTGGAAGAGTAGGAGCTGCACTTTATATCTAGAAATACAATGGTCTACTGCAGCTGCCCTGCAACTGATACTGAAAAGATGTCAGGATACAGTTTAGCAGAGATGCTGTACTAGACAGTATTAGTGTTTTAATTAGTCTCAATGGCAGTTTTAAGGCTAACACCTATGAAGAAGCAAATGAAGGTGAAGTAGCTATCTGGAAAGGCAGATTCTGAACGCAGTGTTTGCTTCCAGTGCCACACTACAGCAGAGAAGAATCTGACCTGCTAAGCTCCCTACTACCAGCACCACAGAGCTTTTGGTTGCTTGCTGAGCTCAGTCTGTTTTCATGCAAACAAGGAAGCAGAGAATCTTTCTTTTGCCTTACAAGTAACTTGGAGACAGTTAAGCAGCAGTTTCTGTTGCAAGTCTTCCTTATAAGTTTTAATACGAAAAAAAAAAAAAAAAAGAAAAAGAAAAAAGGAAAAATACCACATGGCAATAGGAACTGACTAGAAGGGCTGGAGACCGGCTACATAGAATAACACATATTTGCTAAGAGGAAAAGGGAGCCTCATTGTTGCAAAGCATATATTGAAAACCACAGGAAGAAATAGCGAGAAACGGTTTTAAAATAAATTTCCCAGTCATAAAGATAAGAAAGCTTTAACACACCACGGGGTCAAACAGCCCTTCAAAAAGCAACGCCTGCCCTCACCCTGCAAACGAATCAATGAAAGGAGCAGGACCAGCAAAACTAACACGTACAGATCCCCACGTTTTGGGCTGACAGTTGCACAGTTTCAGTCTACCTGCAGGAGGGCTGCTGTTCATATGCATTTAAAGACTAAAAAAAAAAAAAAAATCACAACAGTAATCACGTTTGTCCATCCTGGGTAGCACAGCCCACAGCCCACACCGGCCCCACGGTCTCTCCCCGGGGGAGTGCTTGGTCAGGGCAGATGGGCTCACCCAGCCAGGCACAGCGGCCCCGCTATAAGCTCACACCGTCCGTTTCGGCCAGAAACGGGGGAAGCCCTGAACCTGACCCCGGGAAGGGGCGGCAGGAAAGAGGAACCGCTGCCCCCGGGACAGGCTCCGCCGCCTCCCTCAG
>NW_010330219.1:0-561 GCF_000700745.2 Antrostomus carolinensis
CAGGAGCTCAGCCTCAACGAGTCCCAGATCAAGATCTGGTTCCAGAACAAACGAGCCAAGATCAAGAAGGCGACAGGAATCAAGAACGGGCTGGCGCTGCATCTCATGGCCCAGGGACTCTACAACCACTCGACCACCACCGTGCAGGACAAAGAGGAGAGCGAGTGAGGCCGCGCGGGGACCCCCGGCCGGGGGGAGGACAGGTGCTATTTAAAAGCAGATCTATTGTCTATCCATAGTATAAGGACTGCGATTAAGAAAAAAAAAAAATAAAATATGAACACTTAAAAAAAAATTATCTCTATATAGCCAAACAGCATATGACCTTGTATATATTTAATTTCAGGTAAGAAATATGTGTAGCGATCTCTATTTGCTGGACAGTTTCTCTTTCCCCTTCCCTCTCTCTCTTCCCTTCTCTTTTGTTCGTTTGTTCGTTTTGTTTGCTTTACTTTTTTTTTTTCTCAATGTCCGTTGCTTTTGTTTTACAGTAAATGTCCGCCTTTCCTCATCTTTCGTTTGATCTTTTTTTTTATGTGTGAATTTCTGTCTCTCTCTTTT
>NW_010330220.1:0-1501 GCF_000700745.2 Antrostomus carolinensis
CAAAAAGTGTGAGTTTTCCTGGAAAAAAATGTGTTTTTCCTTCAAAATTTGAAAATTTTCCTCAAAAAAGAGGTTTCTTTAAAAAAATAAAGAGTTTTTAATCAAAAATAGCAGATTTTGAGCCAAAATGTGGGAGTTTTCCTGGAAAAAATGGTTTTTTCTCCAAAATTTGAGGGTTTTTCCTCAAAAATAGCAGATTTTGAACCAAAATGTGGGAGTTTTCCTGGAAAAAAAAGGGTTTTTCCTTCAAAATTTGAAAATTTTCCTTTAAAAAGTGGGTTTTTCTAAAAAAATAAAGGGTTTTTTCTCAAAAATAGCAGATTTTGACCCAAAATACGGGAGTTTTCCTGAAAAAACCCATTTTTTTCTCAAAAATCTGAGGGTTTTGTTAAAAAAAATGAGATTTTTCTAAAAATATAAAGGGCTTTTCATCAAAACTAGCAGATTTTGAACCAAAATATGGGAGTTTTCCTGGAAAAAAACAGGTTTTTTTCCCAAAATCTGAGGGGTTTTGGTTAAAAAATAAGGAGCTTATTTTAAAAAATGTGAATTTTGGTCAAAAATGATGATTTTGCTTCCAAAAAATGAGAATTTCGGTCAAAAATGAGAGTTTTGGTTAAAAATTAAGGAATTTATTTATAAAAAACCTGAATTTTGCTCAAAAATGAGCATTTTACTTCAAAATAATAAGAATTTTGGTCAAAAAATGATGATTTTGCCTCAAAAAAATGAGAATTTTGGTCAAAAATGAGATTTTTATTTAAAATAATTTGAGAGTTTTAGTCAAAAATTAAGGAATTTATTTATAAAAAATGTGGATTTTGGTCAAAAACGATGATTTTGCTTCCAAAAAAAGAGAGTTTTGGTCAAAAATTAGGGTTTTATTTTTAAATAATGAGAGTTTTAGTTAAAAAATAAGGAGTTTATTTATAAAAGAGGTGAATTTTGGTCAAAAATGAGAGTTTTGCTTCCAAAAAATGAGAGTTTTAGTAAAAAATGATGATTATAAAAAATGTGGATTTTGGTCAAAAACGATGATTTTGCTTCCAAAAAAAGAGAGTTTTGGTCAAAAATTAGGGTTTTATTTTTAAATAATGAGAGTTTTAGTTAAAAAATAAGGAGTTTATTTATAAAAGAGGTGAATTTTGGTCAAAAATGAGAGTTTTGCTTCCAAAAAATGAGAGTTTTAGTAAAAAATGATGATTTTGCCTAAAAAAAAATGAGAATTTTGGTAAAAAATGAGATTTATATTTAAAAAAATTGAGAGTTTTGGTTAAAAATTAAGGAATTTGTTTATAAAAAAGGTGAGTTTTGGTCAAAAATGAGAGTTTTGCTTCAAAAAAATAAGAGTTTTGGTTAAAAATGATGATTTTGCCTCAAAAAATGAGAATTTTGGTCAAAAATGAGATTTTTATTTAAAATAATTGAGAGTTTTAGTCAAAAATTAAGGAATTTATTTATAAAAAAGGTGAATTTTGGTAAAAAATGAGGGGTTTGCTTC
>NW_010330221.1:0-772 GCF_000700745.2 Antrostomus carolinensis
CCAGTCCATCCCAGTGCTCCCAGACCAACCCAGTTCCCCTTGATATGTCCTACTTCCCCTCCCAGTCCATCCCAGTGCCTCTCAGCCCACCCCAGTTCCCCCTGGCATGTCCTGCTGCCCCTCCCAGTCCATCCCAGTGTCTCCCAGAATGTTCTGCTCCCCCCCAGTGACTCCCAGTACATCCTACCACCCTCCAGCACTGCATCCCAGTCCAGTTCATCCCCCCCAGAGCTTCCCAGTCCATGTAAATATTTCCCAGTAGGTCCTACTGCCCCCTCCCAGTGCATCCCACAACCTCTCACTCCATCCCAGTACCTCCCAGTATGTCCTACTGCCCCATTCCACCACCTCCCAGTGCCTGGTCCCTGTCCCCTCCCCCCGCCACGGGGCAGTTCCAGGGCCACCCACACCCCGGAGCTCGGCTGGGGCAGGGGCTGCGTCCCCAGCGCACGCGGTGGGGTCTGACCGGCCACAGCTCGGCTTCATCCTGAGCAAAACTCCTCCTCCTCCTCATCCTCCTCCTCCTCATCTCCTCCTCATCTTCCTCCTCATCTTCCTCCTTCTCCTCATCCTCTTCCTCCTTCTCATCCTCATCCTCCTCTTCCGTCCCCAGCGCACGCGGTGGGGTCTGACCGGCCACAGCTCGGCTTCATCCTGAGCAAAACTCCTCCTCCTCCTCATCCTCCTCCTCCTCATCTCCTCCTCATCTTCCTCCTCATCTTCCTCCTTCTCCTCATCCTCTTCCTCCTTCTCATCCTCATCCTCCTCTTCC
>NW_010330221.1:1265-3361 GCF_000700745.2 Antrostomus carolinensis
CCTCCCCATCCTCCCCCTCCTCCTCCTCCTCCTCATCCTCATCTTCCTCCTCCTCTTCCTCCTTCTCCTCATCCTCTTCCTCCTTCTCATCCTCCTCCTCCTCTTCCTCCTCATCCTCCTCCTCTTCCTCCTCTTCCTCCTCATCCTCATCCTCTTCCTCCTCCTCCTCCTCACAGGCCGATGACTTCACCCGAGCCAACGCCTGCAATAAACTGACCGTCATCGCCGAGCAGATCCGGTACCTGCAGGAGCAGGCTCGCAAGGTGAGGTTGTCTCCATCAGCCTTGTTGTCTCCAGGAGCTCCAGGAGCTCCTGAGGGGATGGAGATCAGTGTCCATCCTCACGGCCAGACCTTTGGGAGGAGCCGTGGCCTGGGTGTGCTCGTGGCCAGAGCCCGAGTGGAGAACATTCAGTGACTCAACACCGAGGGTTTATTGGCTGTTACCAGCTGGGGACGGGGGAGGGTGGGTTTTGGTGCTTTTCCCGAGTCCTCTGCACATCAAAGAGGTCTTCTGCTGAGGTGGGAGAGTGAGGGCGGCCACTCAAAAGCAGCTCAGGTGTCAGGACGGACAGAGATGACTCCAGTTTTGGGACAGGTGACTCCTGTCACCATAGCGCTGTGCTCCGAGGAGTGACAAGGTGACTGTGGCTGGATCTGAGCCCCTGGGAGAAGATGAGCTGTTACCTGATGATGGACTTGGCTTTCCAGCTTGTCCCACCTCCTTTGCTGGAGCAGGTTTCTCCAGCAGGACTCAGCTCTGCTCCTCACTTCAGGCTTCACCCTTGGGGGCAAAATCTCAGAGCATGGGTGGGAAAAGATCTGCCAGTCACCGTGACTGGCCTACTGCCATCAAGGCCACCACGTCATATAATCATTAACTGGTGGAGCTGGAGCTGTGGAGCAGTTGTCAGCTGGTGGAGCTGGGGAGATGAATTCCCCTTTGTTTGCTGTTCCTTCCCTCGGGACAGCAGCAGGGAAGCCCCCAGGTTCTGGCAGCTGTGTATGGAGATGAGGAACAAGCCCAGCCCATGGTGGGGTCAGACACAGAGGTGAACATGGGGCTGTGGTGAAGAGGTCCTGGATGCTTGGAGGTATCTCCACCTCTGTGGAGGAGTGCAGGAGCTCTGAGATCCAGCTGATTGATGGGAGAAACTTGGATAAAATATCTCTTTGAAAACCATCTTCTTCCTGGGGCAGGTGAAGATGGGCCACCTGAAGCAAAACATGGACGGAGAAGGACGAGGCCTCAGGAGTGAGGTGTCAGGCGTCGTGTCTCGGGCTCTGTCTGAGGGACAATAACGTGCTGTCATTTCATTTTGGGTGTGGAAATTTTGAATTTGATTTTCAGGTCTTGGATGAAGCTAACAGAGATGCTGATCTGCACCACGTGGCCTGCAACCTTGTGAAGAAACCAGGAAACATCTACTACATGTACAGGCGGGAGAGCGGCCAACGATACTTCTCCATCCTGTCTCCCAAGGTGGGTGGTAAAAAAAACCCCAAACAACCCAACATTTCTGCTGCTTGGACACTTGTGGACCTCAAACAAAAGCACCAACTTGATGGAGGTGTTTGTTGGCTCCTGCTCCGTTGGCGTTTGTCTTTGGTCTGCTGGTGTCAGAGCCGTGTTATGAAGTTCTCTTGGATCTTGGTGGCTGGTAGGCCAAGAAGACCTTTGGTGCGTGGACCTGAATTCCACCTTTTGTTCCCTGCAGTTCTTTCTCTGGAATTAACAAACTGCAAACATGTCCTGGGCCTTCCCTGTCCCATGTGGTTCTCTGGCTCATCTTCTCAGGTGCTTCAGCCCAGGGAGTGAGTTTGTCTGCAGCTTGGTAGGGGTGGTTTTGGAGGTGTCCTCCTTCCAGGTCACCCTGGAATCTTACACGCAGGGTGGGTGAAGGCTTCAGAGCAAAGCACTGAGCGTGGAGAGGAGCTCGGTGAAGGTCAGGGAGATCTTGTATCCGCCAAGCCTCCCTGTGGCAGCAGCACTGGAGCTTGACCTGATCTTAAACTCAGGTTAGAAATGGGATGGTCACGTAGCGGGGGCTGCTTCAGAGCTGGTGGGGTGTGGTGGTTTCACCCCCAGCTCAGCCCA
>NW_010330222.1:0-9452 GCF_000700745.2 Antrostomus carolinensis
CCCGGTCCCTGGGGCTCTGCGCTCCGGTGGCAGTGGTGAAGGCGAGCTTTTCTGCTGGAGTTTTGAAATTGCCCCTTCCAGAAACAGATCCACCAAGGAAGCGTTTGATCATCTAAAGGAAAGTTGCACAATTTCACCCCTGGCTGGTTTGTTTGCGCAACGTTGCCCACATGAAGCGAGGCTGGTGGGTTGCAGTACTTTCCCTTAGATGTTGCTCTAGCATATTTTAAGAAACTTGTTAAATTAAACTTTGAAGAGATCTCCTTTGTCTGCTATTTCTTCCTGGTGTATCCATAAGCGTAGAGATGCAGACATGGCAGAATCGAGGGGGTGAGAAAGGAAAGATGAATGATGCTGGGAGTGATGCATGGAAAAAGAGTGATGCATGGCATTTCAGCAGGCAGTCTCTTCCCTCCTATTTGTAGTTGCTATAAAAATACAAGAATTTGTATTTTTATGTGGAAGGAAATCTGTTACTAATTTAAATCCTCTTTTTTGTAAGGAATTCAGCGCACACAGAAATTAAAGAAGTTGTACTTCTCACTTCAGTGGTGAGCAAGTCCCCTAAAAGTCCTAGCTCAACTTGGTGGAGGCTTTTTGCTTCTCTCTCTCTCTCTTCCCACCCCAAAAAAAAACCTCCCACCCGCCCCGAATTCAGCCACATGGAGGCTTAGTGGTGTGTGTTCCTCCTGCTGTACATCGGTGTATGTTGAGACTTTTAAGGATGAGTTGAGTCAGTGCCTGGGGTCAGAGCTGCCCCTTTGCTGGGTGCCAACAGGCAGGGGCACGTCTGGAGCTGCCTGGATACTCAGGAACTTCTGTTACCAGCTCCGAATTCTGCTTCCTAATTTATTTCCTAATTTATATCTTGTTCTGCCTGACGCCAGCAGCCCTGTTCTGGTTACCTGAGTGGATGTAAGTGTGAATACCTGTTAGATTTAGAAATGGGTCTGAGCAGTGGATGTCTGTGGCTCTGGAAGGTGATCCCAGAAATGTGTCTTACTACTGGTAACTTTCTTGGGGAGTGACATTAGATGTCCTTCCCTGCACCCACAGGGGCTGTGGACAGTCCCACTCTGAAGGTCTGCAAGGCTAGGCTGTGTTTGCAAAAATCCACTTCCCCTCAAAAAATAACAGCACCCCCCAGCCCCATACTCCCCAGTGTATGAACAGGTAAAACTGGGCTTTGCAGAGCTCGGTGGGGTTTGCAGCCCACTGGCTTCTGCTTGACTGAAGGTCCACCTTAAATGTCCTTATACGACTATGGAATCTGGCTGTGCCCCGGTGTAGTCTTACACCAGCCCGCCCTGGTGTGCTCCTGCCTGGCTTCAGCCATACAAAAATAGACGGATCCACTACCTAAGATGTCATTGTAACGTTACTTATCTGAGGTGAAACTGAAGCCCTTATCTTTGACGTTGAGTGGTAATTCAGTGCCTCAGTTGCCTTTTAAAGGTAATTTGTTGCACACGTTTGTGGGGTGGGGAGAGAGATGCTGGGGTTTTGCTTTGGTTTTCCTGCCTCAGCGTTAAGTTGTGGCTGTGGGTATTTTGCTTTAGTTCACAGCTTTCATTCGAGGTTGGTTTTAGTATCTCTTTTGTCTGTAGCATTGTTCTACCAATATTGAAGTTATGCTATAAAAATAAAAAATGCCACAGGGATTTTATTGTCTTCTGATTAACTTCAAAGTTGTAATGTTTTGAAACTGTCAAGACATAATGTGTTTAGAAACAAGCTTTGAGCTGATGACATGGCAGCATATGATATTCATTTTGTTAAAAATGAATGTACCAGTAGTGCTAATTTCTTCCATGCTTGGAGTTAAGGGATACTATCAATTTATGCTTGTCTCAACATTGACTTTTTTAAGATGAGCTTTAATGTTGAGATGTGTGGGGGTTTTTTTCCCCCCCCACACAATATTTTCTTATTAAGATGTAGTTGTCAAACACCTCAGCACCAGAAGTTCTCAAAGTTCCAAGTCCATGTTACCAGTTCCCTAGTTATGTTTCTCCCTAAGCTATGCAGGAAAACAATGTGTGAGGAATAAAAGCACAAGTAATGACAGACCTGGTATGGTTTTTTTAGCTGTTTTTATACTGTGGAGGGGAACATAGACAAAGAAGGCTTTCAAAAGTGCTTTTTGTTTTTATTGTCTTTAAATTAAAACTAATCCTCTTCTGCAGGCATCAGTTCTTTGAATTTGATCCTTGAATACTGAACATCATGAGCAACTACAGCGTATCTTTGGTCGGCCCGGCTCCTTGGGGTTTCAGGCTTCAAGGGGGCAAAGATTTCAACATGCCTCTGTCTATCTCTCGGGTAAGTGCATCTGCCTCTTTGCCTGTGTGTGGGTGTCTGTTATGCTGTGGCCGACCTGCAACCTTCAGACATAAGTATGCAAAGCCATTAATTACAGATTGCTGGAGATCAACTTGCCCTTTGGCATGGAAGGCTGTTGGAGAGGGGGGGAGAAGCTGGGAAAATAAATCTTCTTTATTGTCTGAAGGCTCCAACAAATTGTCTTCGGAAGGACATGTTCAATTGAAATGGTTATTTTATCTGCATTTATTTATGCAACAAACAAAAGAAACCACCCTTGAATTCCCCTCCCTGCTCCCACCCCGCAAGCAGAGATGCAGAGGTTGGAGGCTGGCAGGAAACAAGCAATTTTCTGCGCAGGGCTGAGCCTGTGCAGTTCAAATGGGTGACAGCAGGGAAAAATCACTCATGTTACCCTTGTTTATTCAGCAGCTTTTAGCAGCTTAAGGATCTTTTGGTGTCTGTTCTTGCAAATCCACTATTTATAATAAAAAGGCACTTAAATGACAGTAGTTGTAAATAGCAATTCATCAATATGTTGTGCTTGAGTCAACATGCCAGTTTCTCATGAGCATTTTATAGAGTATGTGTTCTGAACTGGTATTCAAAGGATCCGAGGAACTAAGTCAAAACAAATGTGATCTTTGTACCTGGGCACTATCTAGCTAGTTTCCTACTTTAAAACTGGGTTTTCAGAGAAGGCTTTTTTTCCAGTGTGAATGAGTTTCAAAGCCTTCTTCAGATGGCTGAAGCACTTCACATATAGAATATAGGTACAACATTTGCAGTATTGAATTTATAGGACCATTGGAAATCTCTGGGTGAAGAAACTTGCTTCTGATGGCTCTGTACCTTTAAATTTGATTTGCAACGTGGAAGCATTTATGCACAAATGCCCCCTTCTCTATTGATGGCTCTCCTCCCCCTCCTGCATGTTCGTGTAGTTTAGTGATGAAGATTAATTATTTTTTACACCTGTTGGGACTGCAGAATTGATACTGCCCTGGGAGATGGAGCAGGTTTCTATTTGGGTTTATGCATCATGGCAATATTTTTAGCTAATCTCAGCTAGCGATTCAAACTCTGATTCAAGTTCATGCAGTCTTGGCTTATTTTATCCACCTGTGGATTGTGCTGGTGAAGTTAAAACACAGTTTGGCTCTGCAAAATTATTTTTCTATGGCTAAAATGTACTGGAGAGCTGTATAAATGCTTGTGTACAGATGAATACAGCTGATATCTGAGCCAAAAAGAGGTTGAGAAGCAGTTTATTCCAAAATTCTGAGGATTTTTAAGCTAAACTGTAGTTCAGTTTCTTGTTTGGTAGCTGGTTACTCCTACGCTAATGAGAAATTTGAACTGTGGATGCAGATAGTGCTCTTCTGATTTGATAATAGAAGTGCTGCCATGACAAGGATCTGCAAAAGCATAGGCTCTTGCCTGTGTGGGGTACTTGTGCATGATACTGATGAGAAATTAAGCGCTGTGGGCAGTAAACCATAGTAAAAAAATAGTTTTAGGAAAGGGTAGTACTTCTTTTTCGGAGCCTCTGCTGTCCTGGAGATATAGAGTACAATCCTGCTGTAAGCCAGCTTCCCATCTAAAAGTTTCTAAAGAGGAAATATATGTTTAAGTTAGCCTAGACTACTATTTTGTTGCAGGAATCATTTATTGCTGTCACACGGAATAGCCTAGGGAATTGGCCTAAATATGGCTACATATAAAAGCCTCAGTTATGGGATTCCCTAATGACAAATGTCAGTGCCCAGAAGAGCAGAACCTGATGAAAGATGAGGACCGAGGTGGTTTTAGGTCTTTAATTAGTGCATGGGAAGGGGAAGCATGATATCCAATTCAGATATTCTACCTCAGCACTGCTTCTCAGCTAACTATTTATTCTTATTTGCAGTTAAGAGTATGCAAATATTAGACTGCTGGGTGCTTTTTTTAAAAAAATAAAAAATAAAAATTCCCCCCTCCCCACCCCTTCCTCCTTTGAATCAAAAAAGTGCTTAGTTTTGGAGTTTTGGTATGTCAATCCAGCTTTGGCCCGATAACTGGAAGAATTCAATGCTGTGTTCCTGGTATGCTAGAACAGCATGTACCATTCACGCCCCCCAGCCCTTCTTTTCCTGATGAAGCATAAATGCCTTCCTGTATCTGAAGACTGCTAATTAAATTATTTTAGCAAAACAGTAATGAGACAGCAGAATTATGGTCTTTGGCAAGGAGGACTTTTGGTTTTGTTTTTAATTTGTCCTCTGGATGCTGAGGATTAGTCTGGCTGTGCTGCTGAGGGCTAATTTCCTGCTTTAGTTTAAACTCCTTGAAATTAAGTTCAAATAAAGTACAGTTTATGAAGCACATAAAATACACTGGTTTCTAAAGCTGTTTATCTGAAAAGCTAATCTCTTTTACTAATGATTTGAACAAATTAAGATCTCGTACGGTTTCTTGGAGAAAGTTTTTAGTATGTCCTTCGGCTCTGTGTGGAATGCTGTTTGAATGGATGTATTTCTTGTTTCCTGTTCTTCAGTTGAAATTCTTAGCATCAGCTAAGGTGTAACAGTTTAACATTAATGCAGTGGCAGCAGTAACATTTGATTTTTTTCATAAGCTAGTGTATTGTAAACTAGTTGCAACATCATAACCGATAGTAACAGTTATTGCAGAGTTCTGTCAGTCATTTAACATAGCTCTCATAGTGCTTTAAGGTTGTTAGGTATCCTTGCACAGCTGTACTCATTTCATGGTAGGCAAGAGATGTGATGTTGGGGATATAGCCTAATGGCATAAATCAGAACAACAAAAATGTGTGCAGTATTTGTTACATATACTTGTATCTATCTGGACTTCAGCGGGGTGGCTTTTCACAGTCCTCCTCCTCCTTACCTTGCAAAGGCACCTGTCTGAGTCCTGCAGCGTGCCATCATACAGGTCAGGAGTTCCACACTGGGGAGCTGGTGTGGGGCGGGAGTGGTGATGGGAGTGTGTTGAGTGACATGACTCTCGTGAAAGAGGGGTCAGTGTGAAGGAAGCTGCTCTGAAAGTAAAACAACTTGATCTTTACCCTTCAACCAGGAACAGAGCGTGGACTAAGGTGGTAGATCTACATCTTTTATTAATGGCCAAGTGTGAGAGTGGCCAGACCATCACATGTAACTGTACTGTAGGGCCTCCAGATAGTTTATTCTGTAGTGGTACTTGTATAACGAGGGTTTGTAAACTGTGACCAGTTAGCCTGCGGTGAAGAAGGTAGAAATTACTGGAGCCAAGGTATGCAAACTTAGAGTATTCTGAGTTGCCACTTTTTCTCAAAGCATTTTACATTAATTAAAGAAGCAAATGTTCTCCTTATTCCTTCAAGACCTATGTTGTGATGCAAAACTGAAAAAGTGGAAAGCTAGAGCAGATAAGAGCAAATTACTGAGATGCAAGGTTAATTATGTTCTGGTAGCTATAAAGTAGCTGTTGTAGGAAGTTACTAAGATTCAGGCTGTTTCCCTGCGGAAGAAAAAGCTTAGTGTCAATTGATCTATCTGTAATATATATAGTCATGTGAAATGACATTTACCATAATGCTGTTGGCTTCATATGAATTAATTGACTGCTTCTGAATCAATACAGACCACTGAAAAGGCAGCTACTTAATGGGCATCTCCATCTCCACCTGGTAGATTTGGGAAGCATTGTCCCAACACTAAGTGTTGGCTACACAGCAAGAATTACATCATGGGTCTTCCTTGTTTCTCAATTATTTCCAGACAAATTTTTTCCAAGTTGTAGGGTGTCGGCTAAACACCAGGTGGGTGAAAAAGACTATAAAATCAGAATATTTGCAGCTGAATTATTTTTGTTTTAATAATGATTTCCAATAATAAGGGATCTGCTATTGCTGATATCCATAAAGATAACATTATATTTGCTTTACTTTTTTGAGAGTTGTTGAGTTCCCAGTGCTTAACTAACATAACCAGAATAAACTCAGTAAGTGTGACTGTAGCATTCGAATTGTCAAAACTGCTGTCCTCTGCAGGTTTAAATAAATAGGATTTGGTATCGATGAGATATTCATTATGTTGTGATGACCTGTGAGAAGTTTAGATATTTGTTCTAAATGCATGCTTGAAATGTTTGTAGCCTATAAAAATTTTTGTGATGCAGTGAGTAAACAGTGCTTATCTCTGTTTTATGGCAGTATTTACTGCTAGAAACAAGGAAATACTGAAGTGAAACTATAGCTTGAATAGTAATGTGGCCTATGTGCAATATATACCCTCCCAGCTAATGCCTATACATGGGATGTTTTCTTCTATTTAAAAGTTACATTTTTGGTCAATCCTGTGGCAACTCTAGCTGTCTTCCTTCAGAAGATGTTTCACTATTTGTCTTTTTCCTCCTGTAAGAATTAAATGGAATATGGACTTCTTGAAATGCTCGACCAGACTGACAGCTCTGTTTTTCTACTGCAACTTCTTTCTGTGTGGGTTTTTTTTTCCTCCCCCCTCCCAGCTTCTTCCTGCTTCACTTTGCCTTTTCAAAAAAAAAAACAAAAAAAAAAAAACCAAAAACAACCCAAAAACCCCAACAAACCAACCAAACAAAAGTCCCCCTTAGAAATAGCCCCTTCTCTTTGCAGTTTTTCAGTTTTCATTATTTCGTCTCTTTCAAGTGTGTTTTTCTGTGTTGTTGTTGAAAGCTTATAGTTGATGGAAAACTCAGGATAATGAATCCGTCAGCAAGCAGTGCACCCAGGGAGTAGGTGGGGAGAGCAGCACACCTTGGGATGAAGTAGGGAATGTATGAGCAGCACGTCATCTGCTCAGTGTTCATACCATGTGAGCATACTGACATTCTTCATGCTGGTGTTGGGAGGTCACTATCACAGGAGTTGTCTCCTCTGCTCTCTCACTTTCCTCTGTCCTGCCCAGGTACCTACATGGCTACCCAGCAAGTTCTCCACATGGATGGAGCATGTATGATTGGCTTTGCACAGTGTTTGCTTTGTTCAGAGGTTTTGCCTTTGGCTTTCACTTTATTTGGAAGAAAGCTATTTTAAAAACATTAACATCTGTGAAAATAATGTTAATGAGAAGAGAATAAAGGAAAATCATGGACCTAGAGCTTGTCAGCGTTGATTGACTACAGTCTGAGCGTCTTGCCCTTGTGCTTGCATGAATTATTAAGCCATATGTGTCATTTCCAGTAAAATCAAGTTTTGTGTAAGTATGAAACAAGTTATTACGGTGGGGGACTGGGGAAATGGTCTTTCAAGCAGGCATGTGAAATAGGAGAGAAACACTAGAACGACTGCTGGCCTGGCCAGTGATAATTGTGTCAGTAACTTTATGCTTCATCATGGAAGCTACTGAGAGCTACTAACTAAGCCCTAACTGGCAGCTGCTGGCATTGCTGTGGCGGTTTGATTTGCTACCAAGTTGTGATGGCTTGTACAAAATACAGCTGAAGATGTATTCTACTACTCCAGCGTCCTGGCACACAGGGTCAGAGATACCAGCAGAGGTCACATCACTTACCTGCTGATCTTCCTCCTGGGGCAATAAATGCTGTGTTTTACAGGAGCTATCAGTGCTTGTGAAATGGATGGAATTAGCCAAGACATAAAGCAAGAAGTGTTATTCTGTTCTGTTTAATTCTGTTTACAAGATGTGACTGACTGAAAAAAATACTGAGAATGACAAATGAGCTACTGGTGACAAAGTCTGTATCCTCTCTGCATTGAGTCCTGAAGGAGCAGAGCTTTTTATTTGGGAACCAGGTGGAACATAGACCATTATAAAGCTCCCAGATGCACAAGTGGTTTAAAATAAGCAAGTTTTCTGAAAGTCCTGAGGGTGCTGGTTATTGCTTCAGAGTTTGCCTAGGTGCCAGCAGGCAACATCCTCCTTTAGAGAGCTCCTCAGTTTAACTTCAAGATGGGAAGAGAGTTCAGTTGGTACAGACATAATTTCCCAATTGCCTCTTTTCCCGCTGTTGTTTAACCCCTTTGTGCTGAAAATTGGGAAAAGGGCTATATTTCCCCTGACCATTTGTTTTCCTTCCCTTGTCTATTCTACTATGCAGTTTAAAGCAAGACAGACCATCACTGAAGTGGGACTGGGAAGAAAGGAGGGGGTGGGGGAGAAGAGGTGGAAGAAAAGTGTCTGCATCTTGTCTGTTCATGACCTTATTTGTCAGACAACCTCCTCAGACCAAGTAGGAAGCTAACTTATTTTAAAATAGTTCCTCTACTGATGTCATTCCCCCAGAAGTGAAGCTGGCTGTACTGAAGGAAAAAGGAACCCAAGAGCTTGTAGCTGACGGATATCTGATGTGATATGTGAACATATTCTTTTTGCATTAAAAAATGCTGGTAACTCTTTTTTGTCTTATAAATGACAGTTTAGTTACAGCATAAGGAGTACAAGCTAAATATTTCATGATGGAAAAACGAAAGTATTTTGTTTGCAATGTCTGCTTCTCAATGACAGATATAGTGAAAAAATAAACTCTGATTAGATGTTCAGAGCAGATGCAAAATTGGCAGTCCTTCCAGAGGCCAAAAATTAGGACCACTTATTGAATAGTAACTGCAAAAAATTAGGCATGGTTTTTTTTGTGAATATTTGGCCCTGGAGGCCTGACAACTTCTGTCAACTTCCCCACCGTTGGAGATGCTATTTTTAGTGTAACTGCTTTTCTCATTATTCATTGGCTGATGGCTATCAGAAGGCATTGTAAGAAGTGACATGGTGTTGAAAGGTTTGTTTGTTTGACTTTGGTATGGAGCCAAGAGATAACATTGTTGGCTTTTTTTATCATTTGTTTTGACTTTTTAAGAATAGATTGAATATGTTATCAATATAAGGGAAAGTGTGAGAGAAAACTGTCTCTCGTGCTTAAAGCAGTGGAAACTGGTAAAGGTGATGCTCATTCTGCCAGTGGTCAAAAAGAAAAAAAACAAAACCAAAAAAACCCCAATGAGGCTGTCTTGTTTGAACAAATATGAGAAATGGAAGTATATTTTCTTCCATAGGTGGCTGTTAGAAGAATAAAGACAGAAGGAAAGGAGGCCAGGTGTTACATGAGTCTTTGAATGACTCAAGTCTTCAGGGCAGTAAAAGTAGGGA
>NW_010330222.1:9468-14530 GCF_000700745.2 Antrostomus carolinensis
CCTTACTATAAGAGGTCCTCAAGGTGAATTTGCAGACAGAGGTACCATCTTTCTTAGAAGAGTTGACATGGGTGGAAGAAAAAGACTATGGGTCCTTTTAGGTGCAAGTAGCTTCAGTTACCATGTTGACTTAAAGCCTTGTTTGTGTTAAGGAGTTTTTACTGTCCTGCTGCTCTGATGGGTGATGCTGAAGACAGAGCTGATGGGTAGGAGATGGAGTGTCAATAACTCCACTAGCCTGGTTTAAATGCAAACAAGCTACTGCTCTAAGTATGTTGGTAGGTGACTGTGGGCTATAGAGGCCTAGATTAGGGCTGTCATGGTCTTCTCAGACAAGTTTGGTGGTAGATCAGGTTTGTCATTATATTTGCTTCCAGGAACTGTTCTTGAAAGGGTTTTCCTCAGGTGCACAGTCATGCTCGTAATGCTGTGCTGTAGCAATACAGTCTCATCTTCTGAAGAGGGGAAAAAAAAGAAGACATTAGAAGCTTGTGCTGTGTTTGTGCTGTAAGAGCGGCCCCTCTAATGACTTGCTTAAAACTAGATGCATATGGAAATGGAAGTTCAGGGAGAAGTAGGAAGAAGCAACAGAGAAAGAGAAACAAAACATGAATGCTGTTAGGTTTGGTACAGCTGTGAGGAGGGGCAGGTGCTACTCTGAGACTGACTGCTGCATGTGCCCGTGGCCACTAAACTCTTATGCAGAACAGACCTAAGGTTTCAAGTTGGGGAATGAAGGCCACCCTTACTGGACAGGCTGTAAAATGTCTGATTTAAATGATTGGTGTAACACTGCACAGGGGTATTCCACTCTTTTTCCATTTCTCTGCTTCATTCATCACTCACCTTTCAACACTGCCAGTTAATAGGATTGTGTCCCACACACAGATGCTTTTCATCTTTTGTCATTTCTAGACACCAGTGCAGTTCCCACCACACAGACTTTTGTGTACACTGACCCAAGTAGAGAGGTAGTAGGGGGACAATTTATAAATTGAAAATTGTATTGTGATGCGTACCCTCAAAGCAGATTAATAAGTGCTGCACCAGTGGAATATTCTCAGAAGTTTTGGTGTAAAATATTGTTAGCAACCACAGAGCACAGACTTGTGCTGTCAGTTCCCTATTTTTACTTAACAGAGAAAACAGTAGTCTTTAGTGTTTTATGATCCAGAAAACTTGGAGTGAAATTAATAATTCTGTGACACCTGGATGATTGTTCTGCTTATATATTATCAAGCTTCAAGTTTTCCCAAGTGTTGAGTCCCCACTCAAAACAGGAAGATGAAGTGTATTCCTTAAGAGGTTGATGTTTTTTCTTTTAATATAGGCCAGAAAATTTCAAGTAGAGCAGTCTATAATAGTTTTCTATTATGGATTATTATGGCTTCTATCTTATTCTGAGTTATTCTTGCATTAGAAACCTCATCTGAAACAGTTAAGCTTAGTAAAACTAAAAGCAAGAGAAAATGGCATTTGATAGTTGAAAGTATGTGAAAGTATGAACTCTTGGTAATTGCTGTCAGCTGTGCCTGTAACAAAGCCCTGAAGTAAAATGAAAAGCCTTGTGTGAAGTCCCATAGGCTAAAAAGTGTATCTTGCCAGGTCTTTAGTAGTCCTGTTGGAAAGGTCAAATGGTTTGCATGTTAACTAGGTAGGAAAGAAGTTTGACTTACGCTGGTCTATATTAAGGGATGACCTAATGTGGTATCTAGTTCTTTCCCGAACAAGGGATCGAATAATACGAAGTACTTACTATGGGAAGGCAACAGAAACATTTATTTTGTTAATTATTTCATAGTTCTTTTGAAGGCTTGAATAGTGATTTAGATGCTAAGCCTGGATTATTGTAGCGTGGCATTTTCAGGAGGGTGAAACTCTGTTTGTTAAGCTTTTGTCTTTATGAATGTAATCAGATCATCTTTAGATATTGTTACACCCAAAATTTATTAAAGCTGTGGAGAAAATGATCAAAATGTCTCTGATAAGTGTGATATTTTATTAATAGTGATAGCATTTAGGATTTTTAAAAAGTAATTCTGTAGAGCGGAGGCAAAATGCTGTAAACATGAAACATGCAGACATAAATAAAGACTATTTTTGTTATTAAAAAAGATTATATCACAAAAAAAAACTTTGCTGTGCAAATGCTCCCTCTGCCAGATAGTGCAGCTTAATCACAAAGTTTCTAGTACGTTTGCTATTAAAGCTTTTTCTTTCTAATGTACATCTTATACACGACAAGCCAGGTGTAGTTCTTAGTCCAGTGCAGCTAGTAAGTGAAACTTTTTTTCTTTCATGTGAAGTAAGAGGCCAAAATTGTTGGAGTGTTTTGGGGGAGGGTGAGGCTCCCTTACCAGTGATTTCCACCTCTTCTCTTTGCAGTTCTATACTTAGCTTGGCATTGTGAAAGACGTGGAGAGGTATATTGTTAAGCATTGTTTGTCTCCAACTTGCTCATGTATCAAAACAATTCCTTCTGTACTGTTCCATTTTTTCCTTTACCTAATACCTTTAAAAGGGGGGGAAAAAGGGGGGCGAGAGGAGCGGGGTGCGCGGTCAGCAAACAAAAAAAACCAGTGGAGATCTACAAGCCAGAGAGCTTGTGGAAATTGGGTTGGACTTGCTTTTATTAGACCAATAGGGAAATGGAAGGCTTGTAAAGCTTCAAATATCAAAGACTTATTGGTAGAGTAAATTCTCTTGTTTCCTGTTGGCTTTCTGCAGCTCCTCATTGAATCAGTGCTTTGAGTCTGGACCAAGTAAGAATGTTCTCTGCTTAGTGTCTAAAGTGTCTTGTTAGCAATTATTCAGGAATAAGAAAGCATCCCCCAAAGTATGTATTCTGACAAGCAGAGTATATTCAACTCTCAGGGGGCAGTGTACTAATTCTTTATGATGGACTAATTGTCTGGATTCATGGCTTGATCAAATGCAATGTAAATAGTGATCAGGGGACACAATCAGCCTCACAAAGGAAGCAGTGGTGGTTGGACAGCAAGGCAGCATTGCATCCTATTTGGCAGAATTCTTGTCCTCTTTAAATCTTTTCTTGATGCACAGAGGGGGGTGTGTGGGGGTGGGGGGAACCCCAAAACATTGTCAGTTCACTAAAATAGGAATAAGCTCATGTAATACCTAACACTTTTCTTGTATGTGAACTGGCCCCCACACCTCTGTCAGTGGCAATCACTGGCCAGAGAAGGTTGGTTGTCAAAAGAAAACCTGTGCTTGCATCTGCACGTCAGAGCCCAAAGCCAACTCCATAGGTGAAACTCTGCCTCCATCAGTGCCCTAAGCAGGGATTGGTGCAGCAGAGGCTCATTCAGGCCAGCAGGCTTGGCCACGGGAGCTGGGGCTGCTGACACAATGGTGGGGGCAGATACCTGGGGACAGTACAGTCTAAAAGTGCTGAAGCCAGACTTGCTAGGACATGTCTGTCAGTGTACTAAGCTGTGAAAACTGCCACTGAATGCTTGTTGAATTACAGCTTTTGTCAGCTATGGATACAGCCTATTCTCTCCCCTTTCCAACTGTCATATTTTGGCAACTGACTATAAGCAAAAGTCATTGTAGAAGGGGCTTACGTGACTCCTTTGAGAGCATATTCAATTTGTAGATTAAATTATTTTGCTATTGTGCAAATCAAGCGTAATTCTATAAATGCTAAGAACCCAAGCTTTGGTGCTGCAAAAACACTTAGGCATATAAGTTATCTCCATAAGATAGTCACTCTTCCTTAATACTCAGCTTATGTTGATATGTATTGCTGCTCAGTGCCCTGCAGTGTTGGGTCTTCAGACTGTTGTTACCAGAAGGAAAGAAGCGTTGACTTGCTTAGAGGAGACAATTGACCTTTCCCAGCCAACTTCCTACTTTCTCTCAAAGATGCATTAGCCAGGGATTGTTAGCCATGAGAGAACTGGATAGCAGAAATGTTTGTATAACATTCTGAGAGCTAGATAAGAAACAGACCTTTGACCAGCCAGTCTCCCATCACCAAAACTATAGGGCTAAATCAACTGGTTTAGTAGCATTTGGGGATGAGGAGTCTTGGTGTATTAAGTAGGGTGTTATACTACCTGTTGCTCTGGAAATGCTGTAGAGATGCTCTATCCCCTATTTTTCTTTGCAGTATGCAATTATTGCACTCTTAAACTAGACATTAGTACCTCAGGGCAGGTCCTCTTCTGGGTAGTTCTGAAAAGCTGTATCTCCTGAACTATTGACTAAAGTAATTGAGCTTATGAACAAAATATGGATGAATAGCTTTTTTTAACTGAAAGAATAAATTTTGTATATATGTCTAGAAATGCCGTTCACTTTCAATGTGAAAACCTAAAGATGGTTTCCTTGAGATGTGCACTTAAATCTTGAAGACTTCAATTCTTGCCATATCTCTCTGGTTAAAAGTATCACCATCCCTCTTATGTCAGAGGCAACATGATACTCTCTGGCCAGTCGAGTAGCTCCTCTGTGAGAGTATTTTCTTCCATTGACACATCTACACTTGAACTTTAAAACATAGAAACTGCTGATTATTAAAACTTCAAATGACATTAATTTGTTTTGATACCTGACCTGATGAAAACTGCTGCTGTTGCAGTTGACAGCCCAGATCAGTTTATAACTCTGTCCTGGATGGTGTGGGATTAAATAACTGGAAATTGCTCACAGGAAACTCTGCTTACAGCAGTCAAAGTAAGGATTTAGGGCAAACCAGTCAGTGGTGATGCTTTACTCTGCAACCTCCTGCTGTTGGAGAAGGCTGAACTGCTGGGGTTTTTTTTTTTCCCCCTGCTTCCTCTTTGCAGATTTAAGGCATGCTTTTGGCATGGTAATGGAGACAGATGGGTGTAAGTACACGATTTTGGATGCTGTAGCCACTGAGCCACTGACATCAGCTGGTTCCTGATCTCATCAGCAGAATGGAGTGCCTAGAGTGCTTCTGGTAACTCCAAATGTCTCCTCGATGTCACTCACTCGCTGTGTGTGTAACTCTGTACTTGGCTTTATTGCATATCCTAATCTATGCCTGTTTGGTTAGCTCAGTAACTACCAC
>NW_010330222.1:14616-20533 GCF_000700745.2 Antrostomus carolinensis
CTCTCTGACTTCTGTTGCTCTGTTTAGCAAAGAACATATCCCTAGGGTAACAAATGAGGTTTTATAGAGATTCTCCTGTCCTGCTTTGCCTTGATGATGATTACCTAGTACAAGTCAGCCCTTATCCTCCAGCATGGACTTCTTCCCTTGAAAGAAAATCCTGTACGACTTGGAGTGGGGGGGAGCACACTGAATGTGGGGAGAAGTGGAACCTCACAAGAGGGCATTCCTCATGAAGAAAAATGTTACCCAAAATAGGGGGATAAAGATGAGCTCTATGGAATGCGTAAATGCTGTGCTTCTGGGAAAGCATACACTCCAGAGGAGTGGCATGCAAATAGTAGGGGATAAAGATGAGCTCTGTGGAATGCGTAAATGCTGTGCTTCTGGGAAAGCATACACTCCAGAGGAGTGGCATGCAAATAGTTTAGACTTAGATGCAGTGACTTTGATGTAATAGTGGTGTCAGTTCTGGGAAATGTCATGCATAACAATGGGCATTATGAATTAGGAAATACCTCACTTCAGCATTTAAGATTTCTAACCACTCAAATTGAATCAGAGTTGGTTTCTAGTGCCATTCTTTGAGTTTCTGCCAAATAGATTTGAGTCTTTCATTTTGTCACCTGTTTTTCTTTTAGCATAAAGAGGAAGGTAGTTTTGCAAGAAAACAATTTTTCCCCTTTGCTTTCCTTGGCCTGAGGATATGTATTTTACTGCTGAAATAAGTCTACCAGGTGTTTTTGCTGTTAGTTATAATTTAAGAGAAATTCTGCTCAGAAGCCATTATTATTTGTGGCATTAACAGGGTTTAGGGTTCAGAAGAGCATATGATGGGATAGGAGTGAAGGGAATAATAAGAGCTAGATATTAAAAACAAAACGAAACCACCACCAACAAAAGAAACCCCCCAAAACTCAAACTATAAAACCCCACAAAACTATTAAAATAAAATATTTAGGGTATTTGTCAGAAAGCTCCACATGACAAATGATGAAAGCTTTGGACTTTGTGTACCAGGTATAGAGATACCTTGCCTCTGTTTTGAACTGTGGAAGTAGTGCATTGCAAGTCAGTTACCATGCTTTTCCTTCTAAATTTTCCTTACTGTACTAGTCCTTGCCAGGCTGTAGTATGTCCTGGCTTTACTGTGCCCAACACTGGGTTTCTGTTTAATTAAAAAAAAGCAAGACCATATGGCAGCTTTTGCTTTATTGGTAATGCTTCAGCATCAAGAAACAAGCTTCTCTTTCATGCAGCAGAGAGCACTTGGGTACTGCTGCATTCCCAAACAAGCCTAGATGCTGACAGCAGCGTGCGCACCCTTTGGGTTACCAGCGCAAAAAGCACCGTGCTTCAGGGAGAATTCTGTAGCTGGTGGTTTGTGGGAGGTGGTGAGATGGGTCTAGAGGTGGCTTCTTGGCTTTCAGTCTCTTGATAGATGCATGACCACCCTGGGTGTGTGGACTTAACTATGTATTCCAGTTTCTTGCTGCCCCATGCATGGGGCTGTCTTTCGGAGCCTGCCACGAGATCTCTGCTGCTCTCCCAGCTTCATGGCAATGGTAGCACCTCTCGTCCCTCAGCCACTTAAGGCTGTTCTGATTCAGGAGGGTGTGGAGGGCTTGGGTTTCACTTGCCCGTGAGGCTGTTATGATGTGATAGGACTAAACTGCTTTGTAAAGAAAGTGGCAACTTGCTTGGATTGATCTCTGTTCAGCAATAAATGCAGTCTAAAAGCAACGTGTTAGTTAAAAATCACCCAAATGATACTGCTTTGGCCATCTTCATCCCTTTTCTTCACACTGTGAGGGAGAGTAAAGGTTTAGTTGTTGAAAGACTTAAACTAAAACAGAGCCGAAATCTAAGCCATCAGAGGGGCCACACTTCAGTACAACATGTTTTGCCAGTCGTCTCATGAGGAGGAGAAAGTGCTCAGAGATCCTCACCAGTAACCCCAGCTGGATGTTGCTCAGGACCACCCGTAGCTGTCTTTGACCTCCTTTGCTGTCTTTCAGCATGCTTGGAGTGATATTCCTAAAGCAGCCCTTCCAAAGAGGAGTCCATGGGAAGATTACTCTGGTCAAGATTATAGAGGAACCCAGAGTTTCTGTTGCTGGTGCTGTTCCTGAGTGTCACGGTAACTGTGAACTTTTGGGAGGGAAGCTGTGAGGGGACGATGTTAAGCTCCCAGCCCTTTTGTATCAAAATCTGGATTCAATTTAAATCATCTAAATACTCCTCAGTGTTGCATTGAAGATTTAAGAAAAGTAATTTGAAAAACCCAGAGAAACCTCAGAGTATATCTTGGCATTAACATTGTGAGATTAAAAAACACTCCTTATTTCTAGGGCCTGACTCATGGTTTTTGAATGCATGAGGGTGGCAGCGCTAGCTCCTATGGTCAAGTAGCATTATAAGTATTTCAGGACTTTAGGACATAGAACTGTGCCAAATATTTTTCTTGTGTTTGGGTTTTTTTCCTAATTCCTGAAACAAATTTTTGCACATCTCCCGTAACCTGGGTTGCATGTGTAATTAAACAGACAGCATATTAAATCTCTCAGTTTCTGAAAAGGCTGCATCAAATCTGAGTATTTAAACTGACTACATAGTGACCCAAGTGTTGCTGACTGCCTAAAAGCTGTTTTATTGAGACATAGTGTGTGCAGTTTCACATATATGTGGTAGACGAAAGTGAATTGGAGAGCAGCTGGCTTGCTGGAGACCTTCAGAGGTAAATAATATGTGGCATGCATAGTAGGATTTGACTCTGTTAGGAAAATAAATAGGGCAAGGTGTCTGGTTATTAATGGTGGCTACAGCTTCTGGTGGCAGCATAAGGAAAACAAAAGAAAGGAACAGGGAGGAAAATCAAGTGGGATTTGAATAATTCTTCCTGCCTGCCAGGAAGCCCTTAATGCCCTGAAACTTGTTCAGCCAAGTCATAAATGAATTCTCCTCTGACAGATTGCACTCTGGGGGAAGTATTTTTCTATTGGTTTACGTGAGGCATTGCAAGTTGCCACGAGTCCAAAGCGTTAAAGGGCAGAGGGGGTTTTCAACAGAGCTGTGTGGGAATGTCTTGCTGAGGACTTCATCAGATGCTGGGATGTGGGGTGCTGCAGGTGAGGAGCTGGCATGTCACCCGATGTGCTGTGGGGTCACCTCTGGCAGTGTGGGGAGGAGCAGGCAGCTGGAAGCAATTGTCTTAACTTCTCAATGTGACTTGCCAGAAATGCTGAATGAGGTCCAACTGTGCTTTAAAATAAGAACTGAGCTGCTGATTTGCTTTATCTGACTACCAAACCTGCAGGTGTGAACAAGCTGCCCAGTGCCCTGTTGTGTGCAGTGGTGAAATAATGAGGTTGAGCACTGTGGATGGAAAGCGGTGGGTGATGAGTTTCTTCTGCCTACAATATATCCAGATGAAAGTGATGGAGGATGAATACTTACACTTATTTCTGTAATTTGTCCATCATGAGTGTGCTGAATCCAAACTGCTGTACTATGTGGAATAAGCCCTTTAGTGAATAAAACTTTGGGCCTCCTTTGTCCTTCAAGAATTCCTGGAACAGCTTCACTGTGGTTTGTTTTTTTTTTTTTTTTTTTCCTGATCTAGGGGAGACAAGTCTTTAGCCTGTGAATAATTTGTACTACTCCAGAAAGATTCTTTGCTTGGTATGCTTGTTGCTGTTTTAACGAGTATGTGTCATGTGGGAAATCCTTTGAAGCAGGGGATGGAGCATGGCAGGCAAGATTCTGAGGAAATGTTGGAATAAGTAGATATGCAGATAATAGCAACTAGACCCTCTCTTGAAGATGTGTAGGAAATAAATTGCTTGATTTATAAATTTAAAATACTTTTTAAAGACACTAAAACATAAAGATGGTGGAAGAAGGTATGGAAAAGTCCTATATCATGTTTCATAAATATCTGGGCTGAGCCCAGTCCTAAACTGTACAGGATTGTAATGTAGGTAAACTTGTGGTTTATCTTTCTGCAAAGGAGAAAGAATGATATTTACGCTCTGTACCCTATGTCTCCATATGCTATTGTTTAAAATGAGGTAACTGAGAGCAGAATGTAACAAATGTGTAAGTTATCACTGGGACATAATTTGAGTTGGCCATCTGCATGTCTAATGTATTTACTTTGAAAACTGAATTTCAGTGTAAGAATGGGCTTTATATCATAAGTTAAATTAGCTTTTGGATTTTTAACACATGGTGGAAAAAAAATGAAATTAATACATTCCCCTCTTAAGTGAAACTCCAATCTTAATATCTTTTCCTTTCTTCACTTGATTCACTCTCTATATGCAGAAATATGACAGCTGGCATGATGCCTCTTTTTTAAATTCTGCTGTTTAGGATTTCTGGCAGCTGAATACACGTGGAAAGCTGTATAGTGACCAATCTGTTTCTCATACCTTTTGTAGTCTGTTTTTTGTCAAATACAAAAATGTGAATACCTCCTGAACTTTCCTCCTTTGGCTCACCCGGACAGTAATTTACTTGAGCATTTCCTGTATGTTGTCTCTGGGTACAGAGCTTGTGCTTTCCATCTCTGCTGTGTTGCAGAACTACTCTGGGATGCTGCCTCGTCATTTCCTAGGACACCCCAGACTTGCATGCTGCAACTAATTGGGATGACACAAACTTGTGGAAGGGAGTTTATCCCAAATCTGAAACAAAATCTGAAGTGAAACATGGAAAAAAGCTTCACTTAGTGTATTCGTTGCAATGCTGTTGATGTTTCCTGTATACCTTATCAGTTTCATAAATTTATTGGTCAAACAGAAGTCTCCCTACAAAGAGCTACTGCACAGAAAAGAAAAGCTTAGACAATCCTGATTTTTCCACATGTTAAAATGTATTTTGATGCTAGTAAACAAGTACTTTCATACAAGATGAATAGAACCTTTGTTTTCAAGAGAATTTTCCTTGCTTTTATTAATGTGTTTTGGCTTCAGAAACCTACAGACAAATGAATAATATGGCATAGCGCTGATTTGGCTCTTGAGTGAATATTTTGGGTTTCTTTAGACTACAAGGGGAATTTTGTGTTCTTTGTGGGCAAATACCTGAATCTAGTAAACTCTGCCCATTGTGCTTTAATATCTAAACAGGTGCTGATTTTTTTTAGTGCTCGGACTTGCAGGTAGTGGGATCTATATGCATGGGTTTGGAGCAGTTGCTTACTATAAGCGATCACCATAATGATTTTGCCTTCTACTCCTTTTCATCTCCACTTGGGCACTTAATAGTGACTCTGCACTGCAAGCATAAGTAGTTCAGCTTGACAGAGTACAGTTACAGCTTTCTCAGCGTGCCAACATGCAGACTTGCTGCAATACAAAGAGGTTTTTTTGGAGACAGAGCAGTGAGAAGGGCTGAAATGATCTGCAGAGGCCTCACCTTCAGCCCGTGGATGGACATGGTAGTGATGACAGTGCCTGGAGGAAAGTTATGCAAACTTTCTTTATGACAGCAGATGCAGAGTCTTGTCTAAAAGTTTTACTTGGCTAACCCGTTTTAACCATTTATTTATTAAAAGCATACGGTGTTGAGACCAGAACTTCAACATTTTGCTATTTTTTACTCAGTAAAATTTTCTCTACTAAAGCCACATTTTCTTTACTCTCCCTTCTCCCTTCTTGCTTGAAAAGCTACTCTTCTTCCCCCCACCATTATAACAAACCTGAAATAAGAACGTGGCTTTATCCTTGCAAATAAGCCTTGCTTGCCCTTCCATTTTGCTGCTGGTTTTGAATGATGCTGAAACAGTAATTTGTTCCTCTTCTTGTCCCTTCTCCTGCAGTTCTTCTAAGACTTGGAGCTTTCCTCAGATGTCAAATATTTTCACATTAGGGGAAAAAAGAAAATCTTAGATTACTTGATCCAGGCTAAAAAA
>NW_010330222.1:20596-31579 GCF_000700745.2 Antrostomus carolinensis
GCAAGGTCCAAAATACAAATAGCCACACCCTTGAGAGGAGTTTGAGGTGTTGTCTTTCAACAAGCTTTTCCTGGTCAGCAGTTCACTGAAAAATTTACTTTGGTTCTCCTTAGAAAATGTTTCAAGTTGTTAATGGACTTTGAAACTTTATTTAGGACACTGTTTTCTCTTGTCAAGAATGTCTTGAAGTTCTTCAAAGTTATTGCAAGGGTTAAACAGACTCATGTTGGCATAAGTAGGCTTTTGTTTACTCTGTTTTAATATAACATCAAAAATGTGTATGTGCATGTCTTCCTGCATGTTTTATTTTAGTGCTGTAGAATGATGAGGAGAGAGATGTTGCAACACTGAGTTTTTTGGTCAAAGTACAAGCTGACCTGCTGTCAGCAGGCACTGGAAAGCTGTCATGCAAGGCTAAAAGAGAAATCAGCTTAGTACAGCTTTTTATTGATGCACACCAGCACTGAAACAGAGATGGTAACAAATATCTGCAGGGGTAATGCCTTAAAAAAAATTTCAGCACAGCATTATTAGCAAAATTTTCAGAAGCAGTACATATTTACATTGTGCGTGGTGTGTGGGGTTGGTTTTTTTGGTGGGTGTGTCTTTTGGTTTTTGGGTTTTTTGTTTGTTTGGTCTTTTTTTTTTTGTTTGTTTGTTTTCTCTTTAAGGCAGAGCTGCTCAGTTTGGGGCAATTCAGTCTCTGCAAGCACCCACTGCAGCCTTTGGTCCAGGATCAAAAACTTGCTCCCAAGAAGAGCAATATATGTGCTGGCACCTTCCTGGGGAGGGGGAAAGGTGTGACTCAGGCCATGTCCTGTAAGGAAGCTTCATTCATGCAGCCATTTACTATGGCCTGACCCTTCTCCTACCTGGCAGCATCACAAAAAATTGCAATTGCTAAATTGTGCCTGAATTTACTGTGAAAACTTATCTGGTTTGTGTGTTTTTAAGCTCCTTCCCTCACTGGGATCTCAAAAAAGGAGTGATGATTTTCGTTATCAAATTAAATGCCACTTGCAATTGAATGGCAAAGGTCCCCTTTTTCTTTTCTCCTTTTGATTGTTGTATTTTACATACATGATGGAAGCAGAGTGTTTGTTATCTACCACATGAAGCAGCAGTCTTTTGCAGTGGTTTGGTATTTTGTTCTGTTTTCACGTTGCCCTTTAACATGAAGTTTGTCTGCTGGTAATGCCATTGCTATGGGACAGCCTGTCCCTTGTCCCGCCCTCCTGCCTGGCCTGCCAGGTTTACGTGCATGCTGCTGGTATGGGTGTCCCCAGCCCTCCCAGCATGCTGCTGGCAGTCTCCTTGCCCTACCTCTTCTGCCCTCTTGCATTTTCTTGAATTGCTGGCTGAGACTTGTGAGCATGAGTCCTTCATTTTGTGTTGAGTGTAGTTCAGGTGGATAGCTGGGTGCTTTTCTTATTTCTGCATTGAAATGGGGCTTCTCTTCATGGTTAGAAAGCAGTGAAGACTGAAGCTGTAAATCAGATGCAGAATCTGTAAATCATAGTTAAATTCACTTGCAAGCTCAGTTCCACTTATTCACTGCAAATTTTATTTCTGTTCGATCTGAGACCCTTTGCCAAGCACCTATAGCATTTTTTACTGTCATGGGATACTTCTGCCCATCTGAATTTGGCAGAAGCATTAACTAAATCCCATAATTCTTAAAACCGTAAAGCTGTGGCTCTGTCTGCTCCATTTCACCAGAGAGCTGGAGATGAAGCTAAAGGTTCATTAGAAAGCAAAGCTGTAACATAATCTATAAGCAGTGTATTAAAGTGACGTGCCAGCAAGATGTGCCATGGCTTTAAATAACTTGCATTCATCTCCCCCAAGTACTAGATGAAAGTTTAGACCCTCGCTGAGCAACCCACACCATAGTTGGAGCTCACTATTCAACACGTAGGCTCTGTCGTGCATGTTTCCATTTTGGAGGCTTTCCCCTTTTACATTTCTTTTTTAATTTACCTTGTGTTTTTGTTTTTAAAGCCAAATTAAAGTGACAACTCTAGAGACAAAGCTCTTATTTCTTATATCCTATCTGTCTGTAGATAAATGACTGAGAGCCTTTTCATTCCTGTTCTTGCAACCCTACTGTCTTTGGAAGAACTAAATCAGGCTAGAGTGATTTTTATTTTTACTTCCAAATGTTTCATATAGGGGAAATTGCTTGACCAAAATTAGATTTTTGGGCAACCATACTAAAATGTCTTAACTGGATAATATTTAAAATTTGAAAACAATATTTTAAAGTATTTAATTACATAGAAGACTTTTATACCAGTAAAGGTATCACTCCATCAACCAAAAAAGATCAGATTAACTGGAAAAATAAAAATTAGATTCATTGGGGGACAGTGTTGGTGAGCTGTGTGACTGGTACTGACTTCATGTGATGTGTCCCAGAATCTGGGGAGCTTGCCTTGGATTGCCTTTGCAATGATGTGTATTTATGTGGTTCACAATGTAACCCAAAATTATTTTCCAGTCTTGAGGTGTTTCCAGGAGAACTACCTGTAACTGCAGGGCATTGTGTTATTAAAGTGTCAAGTTTAATTATATAAACTGGAGGTTACAGCACATTATTATTTTGTTTTGGTGAGGTTTGCCTAATCTCACCCCAGAGACATTAGAGTTTCTCCATTTATGCTAGAAAATTAACTCTCACCTGAGTTAGACTGAGTGATATAAAGTGAGATGCTACACAGCATATCTGAATAGCAACCCTTAACAAATATTTACTTCCTCCAGTACCTTCCTTTTCTTCAGCATATCTGAATAGTAACCCTTAAATATTTACTTCCTCCAGTACCTTCCTTTTCTTTATCTTCTTGTGTACCCTTTTATATGCAGTGATCTGTGTCACCCTCTCACCACTTTTCTGCTGTTGAGTTGTTACATCAGTTTTGTAATCCTTAGGATGAGGAAAACCAGCCTGCCTGTGTCTTCTCTGCAACAAGGGGAGGAATGACAGCTATTTTATGTTCAGTGGGCGCTGTGGTTAGTGTTTAGGAAGTGCATGTGACAGTAACGGAGAAGCAGGGAGGTCTGGTGTAACCTCAGGCAGGTTAATCACTATACATGCTGACATTTGAATGCAAACTTTCAGCTGCACCGTGTTTTTCATACATCTGCTTGGTATTTCCTTTATTTTTTGTTTACATTAGTGTTTTGGTCCAGTCTGGAAGAAAAAAGAAAGATTGGGTTGTGTTTTAAGCTTTGTTTGTTCAGAAAAGACATTTTTTCCTCTCAATTTAATAGAAATGTGGAGGAAACTCTCCCCTGGTTCATATCTTGTGCTGCTGTAGTTTTTATTTGAGTTTTATATGCTTTCAGTTCTCAAAGGCTTGAGCTTCCTCACTCCAGTTAAATGCTGCAGATTGAAGGGGTGAACTCAGTTTGCTTGTGTATCTGAAGGGCTTGAAATGTAACTTCTTCAGCAGTTAACTTAGTGGCATCCGTCTCTTCAATATGAGTCATTGCTACAAAATATAACACTGCCAGTGCTGGTCTTTCCCTTGGCACATTTAGTTTGTTTAGTTAATAAGAAAAGTACTTCAGCGGTAATTAAACACCCTGTGAATTTAGTAAGAATAAACATCCTGTGAACTTTGTGTTAGTAAGAAGCTCTAATAAATGGGAGACTGAGGTTCTCCAGGTGCTGTGAGGTGGCAAAATAGCTGAAGGCACCAAGAGTGATGGGCTGTTGGTTTCTGTGGGTGAACAAGGGTCTGTCTCCTTGGGAGGGCTGCTCTCCTGGGGACACCATCTGTATCTGGGAGCTAGTGAGACAAACACCTGGGACAGAGACCTTGAATTCACCCGTTGACTGGTCCAAATGTGCGATGGAAGTTATTTTTGTGACTCTGACACAAAGTTGCATTTGACCGGTAACTCTTGGTCAGGCTAACGAATATTCATTTGTTGCTGCTGACACTAGTAGTAGTTGTGGAAGCTCAGTCGTGTGCACACACTGACAAGGGAGGGGAGGACTGCCCCTCTTACTACTGTTCCTGTCAGTGAACATCCTAGGTGTCTTTATATGAATGGGAAAAGAGAAAAATCTTGAAGCGTGCTAACTTAGTATCCCCTTGCCTTGTTTGTGAGTGGGAATAAAGGTATGTTTCTGAGAAGTTCCAAGGTTTCCAGCTTTACTAATTTTCCTGCTTTGATCATGTGTGTTGTCTTCTCTTGCTTGTACAGTTTGCTTCCATTCTTCATCTCTGCACTAAAAAGGCAATGCAAAAGGTATTTTTGTAGCCTGCAAGAAGACTTGGATAACAAGTCTCTTCTGAGAGAAACTATATTTTATCTAAAGTGAAATCTTAACCTTGCTGAACTACTAAATAGTAATTCTTTTAGTGCATTTTTTGGTTTTGGTCAATAAGAGATTGAAGAAGATGTCTCCTTCAGTTCTCATGTGTGGGTGATTCTTGTTTGTGTTGGTGGCTTGTAGCACAGTGCAGAGATCAGAATACTATGGTATGTAAAAGGATATTGCATCCTTTTCCAGTTACTGCCTGAAGAGGTTTAAGGACAATCTTGTTGGAAAGCTGGAGGACAAAGAAGCAGCATCTCCAACAATATTGCAGGCCTCTTGCTTAGGATTCATTGCTCTTTATAACCAGTTGTAAGACTCCTACTGATATTAATAGCAGTTCAGCTTGCACGTGATCATTCCAAGTTAGTTGGAATTACTTTATGTGAGTGAAATAAAACTTCAAAGTGAGAATTTAAGCATATTAAAATAATTTCGGTATCAAAATCCAGTAAGGGTAGATATTAATATTTTTTTGTAGACCTATCAGTGCTTATGCCTGTCTTCAACAATCCTACCACAATGTGCTTGTGTTCTTATTAATGTATGAAAACACCATCAAACATGTTTAGGTATGCCATAATTGTGCTATGTTGCCATTTAAATCTAGCAGCTTAGAAGATGGAGAAAACACCCTTCTGCTCCCTGGAAAAGACAACCTTTTAGTGGATTAGAGGTATGGGCTCTAACTGAACACTAGTGAGAGGTATGAAATGCTTCCTGACCATTCAGTCTCTGGAAGAGCTGCACAGGTACATGTGCTGTAAATCTAGGACCTCCCTTTGGTAGGTTGTGTAATTTTAAGATATCTGATGCCTTCTAATAGGTGGTCAGAGAGGAATGTCTGAGGGTGTTAATTTCAGGGAAAGCATGATGGATGGCTGTGTGAAGAGCTCAGATCCTTTTGTAGCTTTTTCATTGTCCCACTGAACCCGTTTGACTATTAGAATAAAAATGTTGTATTTATGAGGAAAAAGCCTTCCCATAAAATTGGTTCATTAAACAGGCAGTAAATATGCAAACAGTGCATTTTAGGATTGGAGTGACATGACCCTTAATATCACTGGCTCATATGATATGAGGACATTGCTTGCCAAAGGTCACTGGCTGCATGTTAAGTCTCAGTTTGCGCTTCCATGTATGTGCTTATTCTTGCATTCCACCTGCAGGACTGGGGATGCTATTGCTGTTTGGTGATTGATAAAGTGCGTCTTGAGTGGTGGTCTTGGGTGGGGAGCTTCTGGTTCCAGTGGCCAGTCCAATTCTGTGGTAGCCTTTGGATAACACATCTTATCCTGGTGAGGTTTGGGGAGGGGGTGGGAACAGATGAGACTTGAAATATTTCTACCATAAATTAAAGGTGGAGCTTTAGTAGTTTTGGAAACAGCATTCCCCATCTCACCTCAGTGTATAGGGGTGGTTTCAGTTGGTTGGATTCCTCCCCCCATCCCAACTTTACAGCCAAAATTGGGATTTTTTTGTCTTCTAAAACTGTTCTGCAAACATTCAGTGTGCCACTGTTCAACAAAGTCTTATTTCCCACTGAAGTGCATTATATGCTCATGTGTCTTGTTAAATCATGGTTTTGAACACTGTCAACTCACAGCTGATGGATGCATCTTGCTGCTAGCCATGGGGAAGGAACGGATGCTGCGGAGGCTTGCACTGAAGGCTTGCTCTGCCATCCTCCCCACCTCAGGCAATAGGCACTGGCATCTCCTGCCTGGTGGTACTGACTTCACCTACAGCCCTAGCTGTGGTGAGCCTCCAAAAGGGAAGAACCATAAAAGCAGAGTAACCCTGCCAGGACGGTTCTTCCACCCTGCTTTCCAACATGTTTCTTGGGTAGTCTCACTTTTTTTTTTTCCTAGATAGATGAAGAGATTTTAATTGCTTTTGAGAGGCTGTGTTAGTTGTATAATTTTTTTGGAGTTTAGACTGATGTGGAGTATCTCTTTTGAGGATAAGCTTTCAGCAGTATATCCCTGATGAATTTTTCTGAATACCTTTTCAGTTCCAAAAATATCTTTCCCATCTTTCTTCTGCTAAAGGACATGTAATCACTTACTCTTCCAGCTTTCACGACAGCCTTACTCATGAGTGGCCTACACAAAATTCAGTAACATTCAGAGTAGTACGGCGAGACAGAAAGAGCAAGTCATCATGACTGTTGCCAAAATAGTCGTCAAAATGGACATTATTATAATAACCAGAAACTTTGCTCTTCATTTGTTATAGTTGATGCAGACATCAAGCAAAAGCAAGCTGAAGAAACCAATTTAAGTACTGATTTTTATTTATTTACTTGTTTATAGAACTCTTCCAAAGTGTTATTTCCAGCAGTTCTAGAAGTAATAAACTTACTTCTGGAAATCATTTGAAATCTAGCATAAGTCTTTCTACAGGAACGTGTTTTTTGGTTGTTTGGTACTTACTAAAAAAACCTGAAGTGACATGCTTAGAAAGAAATCGCATGGATTTAGCAGGCATGAAGGTAGGCTCTATCATCATGTTTATCAAAAGCCACCTGCTGTGTGGTGGTCAGGTTTTTGTTCTTAAATAGCTTCAAAGGCATTCAGGAGGCTGTATGTAGATCTTGGAGGTCATGAGAGGAGTGTAAATCGCGTGGAGGCCAAGTGATTCCTACATGAGTGATCAGTATTTTGTACTGTTATCAGCAATATGAGAAACACAGCAAGAAAAAAATGCTAACCTGAAGATTTGCCATCTGTATTGGATCAAGTTGGAGAAATGAATGGGTATTGGATTTTGATGATGCATTGCATGTTGGATTTTTTTTTTTTTCAGAATGCTGGAACAGTCTTGTTTATAGACCTAGATATAAGAGTGCAAATGATTTAAATTTTTATTTCCTTAGGTGTGATAATGAAGTAGATAGAGTTTACAATTAATATTTAAGGTAGGTCTTAGTTTTAAAATGTCCTGATTTTAGTTTTGGTAGTATAGAGCTCAGAGATCATGGCATACAACCAGGGGAGGAGGAAAGAATAAAAGAAGAAAAAAGAAATGTCAACAGAGAACTACATTGACTACTGGGATCTATTTTACAAGATTCCTCTGTAAGTCTAGGCTTTGAATCGCCAGGCACTTTCCACTGCACAATGATACACTGAGAGCAACTGATAGACTACTGCAGGAAGTGACTTTAAAGGGCTGAGTTTTCTTCACTTCTTTCAGATCTATTTGATAACCATCCTCCAGCACTATTCACTGTTTAGTTGAATATGTAACTTGGATCTCCAGATGTTCAAGTAAGTAAAAACATGTTGCAGTGTAACTCAGACTGTAGGTTGTCATGATGAGCAGTTGCAGTTCAACTCGCAGCAGCAAAACTCAAATGACTTAAAATACAGCAGCAAGAAATTTAGACGAAGTTCATAGTGGCAACAAGTACGCTGTCATTTTCCTCCTCTTTAGTAAGGAAGTTGATTTGTATTCAGTCTTCAATGTCTGCAATGCCTTTGGCAACTGAATGGTGAGGAGAATTTACTGAAAATGAAGGTCTTAATTTTGCAGCCAGAATACTTGTCCTGAATAGCTTCCTAATTTCTTTGGGCCAGTGCTTTTTGTCATGTGATGCCTAAAAAAATATGTGCTGATAATCTTCACATGGTCTCCTCATAGAGGTCCCCAGCAAAGAGGACAAATGCCTTTTTATTTATATAGATGTGTGTATAGAAAATAAATATTTATACATAAATATTTACTTACAGAATATGTGTATAACGCCATCTATAGTAATATGTAATGTTTTACATACATATATAAATAAATGTATATATAAAAACCCCTACACCTGGAACTGTATAAACAAATAATGTGAAAGTGATGTTTAAAGACAAGTAAGCTAAAATAGCGTTGGGTGGGGGAGTGTGTGTGTATGTGTATATATATATATATATGTAATTTCAAAATGGAAAATTAAGTTTGAAATGGTTATATGTTCTCATGAGCTTTATTAGCTTGTGGTAAAGACTTTTGTGTTTTAGCTTTAAGCAGCTGGTATGAGTTTATTAAACAATGTGCAACTCCTTTAAAATGTGTTTCTTGTTTTCTGAGGGTTTTTTATTGGATTTTTTTCAGCAGTATTTTATGCTTTGGGGTTTTAGCCAATAAGTGTCTGACTTAAAATAAATGTCTGCTATAATATTCCCTTGACGTCTAGAGGCAAGATATCTACTAGGATTTACTAGTGTCTCCTATTTCTGTTTTATTTCTTTGTGCTAGAAGTTTGCACTGGACTAATCCTGAGGAGTTCTCTCTCTATTACATTAAATAAAGGCACGTACATTTGTTGATCTGGAGTGGGTCTCAGCACCATCAGCATATTAGCCATAACTGGTTTAATTGTTACTTTCCATGCACTTCAGAGCATGGTGCTTCTTTATCTGAAATGAGTTGTCATCTTTCATGTGTTTAGGATTGCCTTTTTCTTCCACATGGCCAAAGGAATATGTCATAAGTATTAGTGCCTTTATACTTAAAATGTGAACTTAAAATTGATGCAGCATGGTTGAGTTGGAGAAGCTTCTGCACCTTAATGCATCTCTTCTGCACTTCCTCCTTGGGTGTTGAACTGCCTGCTCAAAGAAGGGCTGGCAGAAGTGTAGCTCTGAGTCCCTTGCCTCTTTTTGGATGATGGTTATTATGCTAACAGCATTTGCTCACACTTTTTTTTTTTTTTTTTAAATATGAGTCCTAAATGTGGCAAAACGTCCTATGGGGGGGTGGATGTGGTAGCTCTCACTGCTGTGCTTGGGTTTCACCTTGAAAGTGGACTTACAGAGTTTTTGCAGAGTGCCAGTTTGGGATGGCATTCAGGTGAGCTGTGCTCCCTGAACAGATGGTTTGTGCCACTAAGAAATACTCACAGTGTCTGAACTTGCCTCCGTTTTCCTCTTTACTCTTGTGGTGCAGCTTATCATTATCTCAATTATTTGAAGCAAGCAGGTTGTTTCTTACATGTTTATGCATGCCTGGTTTGTTTCTGGTTAGGAGAAAGTGAAAGAACAGCTGGTGTATCATGAGAGATTCAATTTGTAGTAGCATTTTTCTGCCATTGGCTGTTAGTTTTTGTCAGATGAGGTTTTGGTTCAAGCTTCACCACTTAACTCTCTCTCTCTGCTTTGCTTTCACATGTGGGATTGCTCCATTAGTTGCATTTCCATCTCACTGCTCCCATGTACAAGACTCTCCTGTGAGAGGGACTCCAAGGCAAAGAAGAAAATCAGAATACCTTCAAATTACACAGTATAACATCTTATTCTATTTATATTCCTAAATTGGGTTTTCTGGAAAGCGTGGGGTGATTGCATCACATTTGATGCAGGAAAGGTATATCCCATTAGGAGGGACTAAATCATAGACCATGGAAACCTTATGAAAGAAGATTACACATATTGGGCTACTAAGCTTATTAAGGAGATGGATGTTCATTTAGTTATCTTATTTTATCATCTGTAAATGAATAAAAAGGAAAGGGAGGAAGTACACCATTGTATGCACTGCAGACATCTTCATATGTATGGCCTTTACAGTATGGAAATGAATTTCTTCTTTGGAAGAAGCTGAGCTCGATCCCTTTTGCCACTTCACACTTAAGCTCCATTAGAGAAGACTAACTGCTTTATTTTGGTTTCATTTGGGAAGCCCTAGCAATAAAACTTATTTAGTAAGTTTCCAAACTGTTTATTCCAAATGAGACAGGCACTGGAAACTTTGGTTCTGATGTAAATCACATGGCTCCTAAGGTGATACTTCCTCAGCATTCCCAAATATTTGCGTGCTTTGGTTGTGGAGTTAATTTGTGTTGGCCATTCAAAAAAAATCCAACCCTATAACTGGAAGAGAGATTCTATAGACTTGCAGCTCCCAAAAGCTAAAGCAGTGGTACAAAGTTTACATTGTGTTTCTAGCTACATTTTCCTTCCATTTCCTCTTTCTGTCTCTGAGAAATTAAGTAGGTAGTAATTTTTACCCACTGGCATATAGTCTCCCAGGGAGAAACCTGAATTAGTTCTGTAAACTCTCCAAACAGAAGACTAATCTTCAGAGAGAAGACAGCCAGTGAAAATAAATAGAGCTCTAAGGCACACCAGCAGCATGAGAACATGACTGAGCTCCTTGAGAGAAGGCTTAGTGAAAGCTACTAATTTCAGGTCTTAAAGATCTGCAGACATTCTGGCATTTAACTGTAAATCACTTTCCATCACTTAAGTATTTGGAAAGCATATATTTTTCAGAATTGCCTACATTCTTCCTGCAAATATGGTTTTAACTATGATGTCTGAATAATTTTGTCCTAGTCCTTTTGACAACTTGTTTTTTCACATTGTGACATTATTTCTTCTCCAAATCAAATATTAGTTGTCTGCTGTTATTCAGGGGACCCACAAGTATTACCTATCCCATCTGGGTGGCAATCTTTTTATTTCTTTGTTCTCTTCAGTGCTTCAAGTGGCTTGGAAAAGCAAGACCAGATGTTTAGTTTTGTTAGATACCAATAGAGTTGCACTTGCACAGAGTAGTTTCACTATTCCTTGTGCAAGGTGAGTCTGAATTTTGACTGATTTCAATAATCCTTTGAATTTCAATTTTAACTTTGTGATAGTTTAATTTAGCTGGCAGCCAAA
>NW_010330223.1:0-4983 GCF_000700745.2 Antrostomus carolinensis
ATTCCTGCAGGATTCTTTTGTGAACAGGGGCTTTTTAAACAGTTTACGATGTAATCATGGCAACAGTGGAAAATCTTTGGGTTTAAAAAACAAAATAAAAATGCTAAACACTGGAGCAGAAAGTAAACCTCCCCTATGTGCAAAGTAAATGATTTAGTGATGTTCTCTTCACGTTAAATGAGGCAGGAGATCACAAACTAAAAAAAAACCCTTAAATATGATTTTTAAATTAATTATGCTTCACCCCCATAATAGTGTTTAAATTGCATTTAAATTGGTTATGCATGCATTGGGTTTGTTACATAGTAAATGTGTTTTTGTTCAGAACCTAAGTGGAGCTAGGCTTCGTTTGTGAGATACACTCAGTGTGATCATGGAGTTTAATGTGAAGCTCGGAGAAGGAAGTGTCAACAGAACCAGAAGCATACAGTGTGATGGCTGTTACGTGAAGGATGTTCATTCTCTTGTGTCAAACACTTCCTTTTTTTCATTTGCTATGCTGCCTTATTGCTGTAGCTGTTTAAAACTAATCGCATGCAGTGTAAATTTTGCTAAGCGAAATATGTTGTTTTAGTCCCTGATCAGACTGAGAACATCGAAATAGTTCATGGAAACCCACAGTGATGGAGGAATGCCAGCCATCAGCACGACAGTCTGTGTCTAGTGAAGAGGAAACCCCAGCTCCCCGTTGGCACAGCTCTTCTTCTGCAGATAGAAGAGATCCTCCAACTATTTGCCTTCCTACTTTTCCACTAATGAAGTTGAAAGCTCAACAGTCCTGACAAAGAGGCAGAGGTACATGCGGTATCCACCGCGTAGATACGGATCCTGGGGGATTTCATCCCAGTCAGGGTTTGAGTTGAGGAGGGTGATGGTTATGGGGTGTAGCAGTGGTATGTGCTCAGGCACTGTTACTACCAAACTGCTCAGGAGCATTTCAATAGTCAGGACTGGGAGATGAAGTGGACACAGACTAATTGTCACAGAGTGTGTGGTGGGCACCTACTGCACTAGCCCCCTGGACTTCTGCCTCCAGTAATAATAGCACATCATTTATCATATGCTCTGAGTTTAAGTGTTTAGTTTCAGAAACAAATTAATTTATTCTGTAAAAGAAGCTTTAAATAATTGACCTGCTGTGACCACAGCTTTAAAAGTCTCTCTTTGGCCCTGGCTATGCTGTGCTTTTCTTCCCTATCAAATCTACATGGGAACTTGATTTAGTCTAAAAGATTAAGTCTGTGGTTTTGGTCCTGTGATAATTCTTCATTGATGATGTGCAATGAAGGGGCGTTGCGTGTTCAGACATTTGGATTTCAGGCATTTGGGTTGCACCTTTTGTGTCAACAAATGTTATTTCACATTCAGTCTTCTCCTCACACCCAGTTTGACTGCCGTATAGCCTCGGGGATGGCAGAAACACATGCCATGTGCTGAAGGGTCTGTTTCTGGGCATACCTGGCTCTTGACTTCTCTAGGTATGTCCATATTTCTCTGTCCTGTGCTACTCAAGAAGATGCCCCAAACGGGCATTTCACCACAGGGCTTAACCCAGATGATATTCTTGTATCATGTGGAAGTCATTGTTATATCATACAGAAGACATTCTTGTATCATATGGAAGACATTGTTATATCATACAGAAGACATTCTTGTATCATACAGAAGACATTCTTGTATCATACTTCCTGGACCAGGTCTGAGAGAAGAGAAGGGATGATGACTTTCTCTTCTTTAATTAAATAACTCTCACTACACAACATATGAGAGAGGGAGATTTAGTTCCTTATCCTGCACTTCTTACTGTTTCAGTAAAGATATTAACAGGTGAATTAAGAAAAGGCTGGCTTAGATGCCTGCTGCAGATGCTTAAAGACTGTAGATTTTGGTGGTCAAAAAATGCCTACACCTCTCAGCTTCTGTGCCTAAATATTTTAGAGTTCTCTCTAAACCACAGCTTTCTCCTTGGACTGTCTAATTAGGATGGCTTTTGTAGATTAGAGCAGTAGCTGCCTGTGAAATATGGGGAAAGGTGGACAGGGCCTTGAGAAGGAACGTAGGTGCCCAACTGCTCCCTATCGTTGCTCTTGTGCAAAGTTAACTGCTGGAGAACTTTTTTCTGAAGCTCTGCCTGTCCTTTGCACCTTCCCAGTTCTGTCTCAGGCCTGAACCCTTTTGGATTTGCAAGGTGGGATTTCCCACAGCCATCTCACCGTAGGGGCTCAAGTAGTCAAGTTGATTCTTTGACTAACTGCATAGAAGTTTAAAAGTGGGTTCCTGCAGCACTTGATGCTGAGCCATGAGAATCGCTGTCACCACCTTTTTAAGGGAAAGAAACTGGGTGTTCCTGGTAGTTTCAGTGTCTTGAGGATACGTACATACAACATCCAGTGTGTGTTTTGATGTGACAGAAATCTGAAGGCGTGCACAGGTCATTGGCTGTGGAGCATCCCACCTGCCCTGTTCCAACACTGGGTGCCACTGAAAGCAAAAGCAGGAACTCATCAACCAAAAAGGAGGCCTGGAGGGAGGAAACCTGTTTGCACCCATAGCTGCACATTGTCCAGTGGTCCTTCCCAATGACCTTTCGCTTTTGGGGCTTTCTGTGCAGGAATTACCTCTGAGGGTCAATTATGATTGATTTGTTGTGCTTTTAGATGACTGTTTGTATCATCCTTTGCCCTCTCTGACCTCTCTGAGACCACTCAACAGAGCACTCCAGTCTACATACTACAGAAGAAGGAAAATTCTGATGATTGTTGCAAAATTGGCCACATTCACTGTTATTTCTTACAAAAAACTCAGTCTCAGTTGGCTGAGGTCGACTGGGAAGCCTGTATCTGGATTAAACAAATGGTCACTTCAAGGAATTCTGCTTAAAACACCAAGTAACGCAAAAAGAACATACTTTCCAATATAAAAGACAAGAAAAGTTTATCTGAATTGTATAACCTGTGTTCCCTTTCTTTTGAAAGACAAAGCATTAAAATGTGGAGTGGTCACTTCACAGCATGTGTAAAATCATAGAATGGTTTGGATTGGAAAGGACCTTAAAGCTCATCCAGTTCCAACCCCCCTGCCAGCAGCAGGGACACCTTCCACTAGACCAGGTTGCTCAAAGCCTCATCCAACCCGGCCTTGAACTCCTCCAGGGAGGGGGCATCTACAACTTCCTTGGGCAACCTGTTCCAGTGTCTGACCACCCTCACAGTGAAGAACTTCGTCCTAATATCTCATCTAAACCTCCCCTCTTTCAGTTTAAACCCATTTCCCCTTGTTTTGTCATTAATTGCCCTTATGAAAAGTCCCTCCCCAGCTTTCTTGTAGCCCCTTCAGGTACTGGGAGACCACTAGAAGTTCTCCCCGGAGCCTTCTCTTCTCCAGGCTGAACAGCCCCAACTCTCTCAGCCTGTCCTCACAGCAGAGCTGCTCCAGCCCTCGCATCATCCTGGTGGCCCTTCTCTGGGCTTGTTCTAACTGGTCCATGTCTTTCTTATGTTGGGGGCTCCAGAACTGGATGCAGTATTCCAGGTGGGGTCTCAGGAGAGCGGAGCAGAGGGGCAGAATCCCCTCCCTCCACCTGCTGCCCACGCTGCTCTGGGTGCAGCCCAGGACACGGTTATTGGCTCTGTGCTGCCAGCGCACGTTGCCGCCTCATGTTCAGCTTCTGAAATGTGTCATAGTTGAGGCAGGGGCAGGGGACATTGTCTTTAATGTGACTACAAAGGGCCAAGCGCTCGTCTTACCTTCTTGATTTTTCAACAACAATAATCAATAATCTGGTTCAGAAAATAAAATTATTCAGAAAATAGAATCTAACCAGCTCTGAGCAGAAGCTGTTGGTAATGAGCAGCTGACATGTTCCCTTTTTGTCATACCCACAGCACTGATTTCTAATACTGATTCAGAAATCTGTTTGGCTGCTCTGTTTTCTTTTTGACTCTCCAGACAAATGAGTTATTTTTCAGGGAAGGAGCTCTGAAAATACTGAATTTCACAATGCAGTCACCAAACCTCTTGGTTTGTCTGGATTTAGCTCACTGAACTCTGTAGCTTGGCAATGTCCTGTATCTGTCCATCTGTCCTTCAAAGAGAGTTCTTACTTGATAAATGCATTTCTGAGTATTAAAAAAGTAAAAGTCTGTACCTCACTCTTAGTCAAGTAATCCATTATATTTATGACTTTTATTACTTTAATCAGGATATCCTGTAAATTTATTATTATTATTATTACTATTATTATTATTATTATTATTATCATCATCATCATCATCATCATCCAAGAAAATAAATTTCTTGTCAAGGTAACTTCTTCTCTTTACCAGTAATCCATTATATTTATTGCTGTTATTACTTTAATCAGGATAGCCTGTAAATTCTTTATTATTATTTTTATTATTATTATTATTATCCAAGAAAATAAATTTCTTGTCACAAGGTAGCATTTACCTCCCAAAATACCCCACAGAACCTGCTGTCAAGAATGATTCCTTAACAATGAGAGTGAGATTGACGGGACTTTTTTGCTGCCTTAATATAAGCACAGATAAACAATTAGTGTTTTCCATAAAGAAAAGGCTGCAGTCAAAATAATAAGCATGATAATGATATTAATTACTGGTTTAGCTATATCTCAGTACAGCTACTGTTGATCTAGATTTTGGTATTAGAATTCAGTCTTTAGTAGTTTTGAACACGACATGCCTCACTTTAGAAGAGGCTTTAGAATTTTTACGTCTCATTTCTGGCGTTTTTCTAGAATTTTGGATAGAAGTGATGAGGTTCTTCAGCTTTGTAGTTTTGCCTTCAAATGTTTACAAACAACTTACCCAAAGGTAAAGTGCTTTTGACCAAAGATTACTTACTCTCCATGCAAGATTTTTTTTACCCCGTCGTGAAAGTCAAGGGAGGTTCTCCTCCCCTCTACTCTGCCCTGCTGAGGCCACATCTGGAGTGTTGTGTCCAGTTCTGGGCTCCCCAGTT
>NW_010330223.1:5302-6323 GCF_000700745.2 Antrostomus carolinensis
CAGGGGGGTTGGACTGGATGATCTCCTGAGGTCCCTTCCAACCCCCACCATTCTGGGATTCTGTGAAAGCCAGAGTTTAAGAAACTTTTGTCTCTTGTCCTGGGCTTCCATCTTCAGCCACTTGTTCCTCTTCTGGTACAACAGTTAAAAACTGAGGATAAAAAACGAGAATAATCATAGTGTTTGTGGGGTGTTCTGTGAACTGAAATCACCTCTTATTTCTTTGAGTGTACCCTGCACCCTCTAGATCCTGACTGCTATAATACTTTCTCTTTTTCCTTTTTTAATGAGAAATGGATCTAATTTAACATCTTCCTGGAGAGTGACTATGGACTTTTGAAAGAGTACATATTCCTTATATTAGTTCTGAGCTTTCCTCCCACCCCCTTTCAATTTTCAATCCTTTTGACTTGTACAAGCAGCTGCAGCAATTAAGATATAGATGGGGGGAAAAAAGTAAACTGGTGAAATGGGAATTTCACCTCATGTCCTTGAAAGTCTTTGTGGCTGGTCAATAAGACTATGAAATATACCATGAGCTAAACCTTCATTCCTGTGGAGCTACTATGTCTCTAAATCACAGAGGAATAAGAGTTTGCATCTAGGGAGCAGGGTCTTGTGTCCATAGGCAAAAGGCAATGCAGGCAATAGTCTGGCAGATCTCAGAGACCTTTGAGCTGTCCAAAATTGTTGTGTTTTGTGCCACCAACATCAGAGCCTCATCACATCTGAGGACTAGAACAAAACTCATGGCATCCTTTCCTGTTCTGCTCACTTTGGACACTAACCAGCCATTCCTAATTTCTTTCTATGATAAGCTTACCCACCCAGGTGACCAAGGGAAGCCAGTCGATGTAATCTTTTTGGACTTCAGTAAAGCTTCTCACTCTCCTGGACAAAATGTCCAGCATCCAGCTGAATAAACACATCAGGCAATGGGTGAGCAATTGGCTGATGGGTTGGGATCAAAGGGTTCTGATCGATGGGGTGTCATCGGGCTGGTGACCGGTCACTAGTGGGG
>NW_010330224.1:0-7488 GCF_000700745.2 Antrostomus carolinensis
CACCTGCTGCTCTGGGCAAGAGGGTCCCGCCGCTGGTTCCTCCAGCGCTGCTGTGCAGAGCGCTGCCTTCAGCCCAACCCTGCACCGCTGCCTGCGCTCACCACCTGCTAACAACTTTTCTTCACCGCCCTGAGCCCTGTCCCCTGCTATTTTCATGCGAATCCACACATGAGAAATACCACACAAAGTACTTGGCGTGTTTGAACAGATTTCACACTGACTGAATGCCCAACTTGGCAGTATTGGTGGGACAAAACCCATCTCGCAGTACACACAGAGGAGGAGGAGAAGGCTGTGTGCATGGCAGCCCCCACAACCTCCCCACACGCAGCCTGGGACAGCCTGGCAGAGCACCCTGAGGTCCCCGCACACCAGCCCCTGGCAGTCACCAGCCTGACAGACCTGCCTGCTGCCCACCTGAACGCCAAGGAAGACGGCTTTTGGCACGTGTTTTCAGAATGTTTTACACAAGGCAGAGTTCTCTTACTTCTTCGAAGGACCTTACTTCTTCTCCTTGTCTCCCTAGCTTGCTACTAGAGGACTTGGAGAACGCCCTCCATAAGTAACTCTGCTTTTTATGACTATCAAGTTGTAGAAAAATCAAGATTTTAAATTTGCTTTTTTTAATGTATTGTCTGTTATTGTACTGCTCTGCACACGTAAGTGTCCAGTTCAAAAGCTACATCAATTACCCAGGAACAGTAGGAATTAGCACTAATTTCCTGAAACTTCAGTGTTTCTTTTGGTCTAGCAACTCATTGGTTGTGCAGTTACCACTAATAACCTCATCCTCAAGGCCTGAAAAACTTTGTATTTTCAGTTTATAATGGTGATATGAGTAGCTAGAATGATGATATGTAGTTCTTCGTAAATAAAATACCATTCATTTCATCAATATAAATCAAGCTATACAAACCGCTTCCTTGTACATACATCATCTTCGTTAGCTGGAAATCTCTAAGTTTGGTCCTGTAATCAGCTAAACTTGGAACAAGGCTAGAGGGCAAAGACAGAGATTTAGTGTTTAAATCACTTTGCTAGTCCTAAATCCTGGAACTAATCTGTGCTGACTGACACTTCACGATTGCTTCTAAGTCTAGACTTTCCACCAAGAGTATCCCAACCACTTTGAAATAAATAGCTAGTTAAGGCACTTGTAGCAATGCTCTGAGAGCACTGTGGATCTCAGCAGGATAAACATCACGCACTGACTTCCAGGATACCACATTTGTCGGGAGTACCCAAGTTAACATATTCAGACTTTCTCTTGGATAGCTAGACCAATTGCAAGAAGAGCCATGACTCCAGCACAGTCATCTCTACAAAAAATGCTGCATAAAACCAAGCAGTCCAAAGAACAACTCATGCTTGCTGCTGTAATCTGACTGGGAGATGCCATTTTTCCCCTCTATGCCCTATTAATTAGCTGTGAATTAGAAGCCCATAGCCTACCTAGATGTTATCTTGCAAGGCATTTAAAGTACAAGCTGCAGCCTCCTGCCTACTGTTTGCCTCCATTACCAGTAGCTCCCTTCCTAGAACAGAATTTCTAGACATGAGAAGTCACTGCCTTCTAAGTCAGTGGCTTCAAAATAGTTTTCTAATAGTTTAGTAAAACAGCTCTAAGCCTTTTCTTTCTCCGTTTTGGTAAAATATTTATCCTTCCTTTAAAGAGCAGTTTGATAGATGTAATCATCTAAAGAATGTCCTGCCAGTTCTACGTTAGTCACAGATACAGCTGTGCAGATCATGTTTCCTGTCAATACTAGAAACTTGTTAACCGCCTGTCTCTTACCAGTTCCTCATCTTCAGCTGTGCCACATTCAAGCTTTCTTGTCTTTGTCTACTAGCACATTCCCAGATCCCTTCCTGTCTTATCTGCTCATCAGACAGCCATTTCCACTCCCTCCATTAGCTTCATCAGTCTTGACTTCTACTTCTGCAGCTGTCTACTGTGCAACTTACTTTCCAAAGAAACCTACCCAACTTGAAGGCAGGATTATCACCCTCACCTCTAAATCCTCTATAATGCTCACAAGAAACTAGGTAGCTAGTGGATGAGTTAAAATGCAAAACATCTAAAAATTTATACAGTGCAGGATTGGGGTAATATTGTATGAGGACTTTTGATAAAAGGTGGTTTATTCTTATGTGCAAGAATAGTGACTTTGTGAATGCTACAGAAAAAAAAATACTATAAAATTACAATATCAGGTCTCTGATCTTTAATGAAGTCAATATGACTACAGACATATGAAGATTCTTCTGCACAGATGCTCTTATACCTACTGCTGCTGTTAAAATTAATAAAAACTTTGCTGCTAATAACCATAGGGGAAGGGTTTTACTTCTATTTTAACTGCAAATTAATTTTTTGTCCTGTTTAATATTATGTTTGGGTTTGAGGCTTGATCTATCAAATATATAATTGGTATATTTTGTATATACAGGGCTAAAAAGTTAAATATGTCCATCTTGGTTTTAGAAAACAGTCTCTAGTTCAATTCTACTTAATTCTGCTTGTGCAAATACAGACTCCTACACTAAGGGTGCAGAGTGGGGCTTTCCTACAAAGCAACCACAAATTTAGTAAATTAGCCAGGCTGGATTCTGACATCTGTCAAATACCGATCACCACCTTGTCTTTAATGAGACCTGGTTTGGAGAAAGACAATATTCAACATGAAAGACAAGCACAGTTTGCTTCACTATTTCTAACTGGCTCAACAGCACAATACAATGGAAAGCCAGTTCACATAGTTCACATATTTATTTGTATGTATGATTTCCCTAAGACTATTATATGATTTTTAATATAAAATATTATTTTATGCATGTACTAAAATGATTCAATTTAAGATCTGGAAGTTTTTTTGAAGAAAAATAATGTGGTACAGTAATTTGATTATGCCTAGAATCAGATACTGCATTCTACAGGCAAACAATTTCTATGAAAGTGAACAGTTTCTAGCTATGTAGCTGAGAGTCGCACATTTAAAATGATGAATTTAAACCCATCGATAGTAAATCAATTGCAGGTATAGAAGATAAAACTGAAATAATTCATCATATCGCTATAGGAAAACACAAAGAGTAGATGTAATGGGTCATTTTGACTTTAAATTGAAATCTGATTCTAGGTTTTTCAAGGACAATTCGCTTTACAAAACTTTAATGTATACATAAAAATCATCCATCAGCACATCTGATCCAAATATACTAATGATTTTTATTGGTCAGATCTTGAAAGTGAGGTTTATTTTTATGGAGTATGCATTAATTAACCCAACATGTACTATCTTCCAGTATATCTAGCCAAGTACTTTCATTTAAACATGTTTATTGTGAAATGTTTGCATTCTCAACATTTGTGGCCCACACACAGACTATTTCATACTTCACTTCCAAGCAGTTACAAAAGTTAAAAGGAGTTATTGTTTCTGATTAATGCATTTTTGGGGACATTTTTTTTAAATGTTCCAAATCTATGCTCTGAAGACGTTCTTCTACATGAAAACATTTAAATGTATTTATCTTGAAAATGGAGTATTAAGAGAAAATACGCGGGATTCACTTTAGATCATTTCAACTTTTGCACTGAAAGTGATTATTAACTTTTGTATATAACTTGAACTGAATTTATGCAGAATATTAATTGACTGATTTGATATAACTGTATCAATCATGAAAAGAAAAGCCATGTACGCAGATACGTGGAGTGGTGCATTACAGATGGGAGTTCTAAGGCTGTGGCTGTCATCTTTTGATTAAGAAAAGGAAATGATTTCACTAAAAAGATATTCCCTCTTGTGTTGTTTTGTTTTAACTGAGTTTGTACTTTCCACCGAACTGGACATATTTATTGAGACTCATAAGTTACTTCACGGTTACCAACATCACTGTAATCTCAACAAACTATCTTTTTTCTTGCCAATTATCTAAATATCATAACTATAAAATATCTTAAAACATTCTCTATAGTGTAAACATCTTAGCTACAAAGCTTTAAGTGTAAACAGTATGATGCATCAGAATGATTTTAAGCGATGTTATAAAAACTGCTCTTAAAAACTAAACAAAAATGTAAAGCTTCCATCTGTTTTATGATTTTTCCACTGTAGAACTACTGCTGTGTGCCAGTTTACTGAACCATGGCTTGCTAAAGAGATTGCTGGGGTCACAGATTGAAAAAACAAAGAGCAAGTCTTTAATGGTTGATTTTTTTTTTTTCCTCAAGTCTCCTTGATACGGTTTGAACAGAATTAAGCGCGTGGCAGCAGAAAACAGAACATAAAAATGCTCACGTTGCCTGTTGCAAGGGGGACTGTTCACAGGAAGATTAGCATTTTGCAGATGTCATTTAAGCAATTATCTTAAGTTCTTTTGTGACTGTATACCTATGTTGTCACCCCCAAACAGCTGCTATGCTGCGATTCTTTGCACTGTGTATGTTAGAGTTAAATATAGATAGTAGATTGCATACCAAAGGAGGGAGAGCACACATGCAAACTTACTTTGCATGAATCCTTATCCCAATATGAGAAAATAATAATTCTGAAATCCTGGACATTCTTTTAAGTTTTCACTGAACACTTAGAGAAGAGATAATGAGGGGCAAAAAAAAAAATTAAATGCAGACTACACACTTAAGAATTTAAACAAAGCAAATAAGGAACCTAGCTAACTATTCAGTGTGCAGTTAGACTTTGCATTCTTCTAAAAGCAAAACAGTTATGCTTTTATAAAATCAGTTATGCTTTTATAATTAAACTACATCTGACACAGGAAAAAACTGAAGAACCTTATATACAGCAAAGTACTTCAGCACACACTTAACTACAAGCATTTGAATAATCCCACTGCAGCCTCAAGACCATTCTTCCAAGCATTTATGCACTATGCTGAAATATATTTCCAAACCTCATTCACTTCAGTCAGTCTTTTCATGTGAATGTGTCCAAGCTGCACGACTACAAAGTGTTAGCAGCGTTCAGATTGCATTCTCCCAAACATATAGGAAGAACGATAATATTTGAGAAATATAGTGCAATTATGCTGCAACTTTACTAACTTAACTCATCTGGGAACTATCCAGAAATAACATGAACATTAGAGGTCATCATTCTTTCTGTAATCTACATACTTATTGGACAACTATCAGCAGAAATTATTGAGTCCCACCTTGTTTCTGGGACCTTGTCACCTGCTACTCAAGGGCTACAGTCTTGGGAAACAAATTTGTCTCCTCATCAGAGTAGACATTAGGACCCTGGTTGCCATTCGCCAGTTTCTTCCAAGAGAAACTGGTTAGAAAGCATTTCCACTGAGGCACCTCTGGCCAGACAATCTGAGCTCATACCTCCTCCTAAGTACATAACTACCACCTAGTGCAGAAGCTTATGCCTGACAAGGAAAAGAGGCAACAATCTTTTTACTCTTCATTGGTCTACAAATTCTCCATCTTCAACTCCATGTGTGGGGGAAGAAAAGCAAGCAGTCTGTCAACACACAGAGGGATTTCGACTCTACCCCCTGGTGTGACTCCTGCACCACATAGAGATCTGGCACACAGCTTTGAAGACACTTCCTAAATGAATCCAGACAAATTCAAATTCAAATTGGTAAATTGTGTTACCCTTATGCTTATGAGAAAGGCAGTTCACAACGGTGACAGGATCCAAGCCCCTATAAGTGATGCAGTGACCTTGTCACCAAATTGCACCAGTGCCCTTTCCATTTGAGTCTAGGACATCCTTTCTAGGGTTCTCTACTCACACAGGATAAAATCTGATAATCCTTACTCATGCAAATCTCAACCACGATCAGGAAGTTTTTGCTTTCAGTGTTAAAGAGTTAAATTTGTGTGTGTGTCTACACTGTACTCCCTGGGGCAACTGTAGCTCCTGAATGCTTTAAACTGGTTAGCTCAGACGCCAAAAAGCTTTCTAAGAAACTGGAGAGCCTGCACTCTGTGTGCTACAACGGTACTGCACCGAGAAGCTTGCTGAATGACTATGTCTGCAAGAGTTGCAGCAACTGCAGTATAAACACAGCCTACACAATTCTGAACAAAGTCTAAACATGTTCAATCACATCCATATTCTCCTCTACCACCATTGTCTTTCCAATTAAAAAAAAAATAAAAAAATCATCCTAAATCACATGTATTTGGTGGCCTTCAGCCCACCACACCAGCCAAGGTCTGTCAGGAAAAAGTGTTTGCTTCTTGCACAGATACATTTTTAGCTACTAGCTGACACACCATTGCACCCATCATTTTTCCAAGTCTGCAACAGGGAATAGTCTGTTTCACATGATTTTCAGGGATTCATCCAGGATAGAGATCTAGGAAATATTTCAATTCAAGAATTGTTCGCATGGTATGTACAATCTGTCTTACCTGCTGCAGCCAGAGCAGTGAAATCTAGTAGTCTGTGCACATGTCTAGGGAGTGGGAACAGACATCAACACACACCGTGGCCCGGGAGAGATCCTTTAACCTCTTTGCCTCAGTTTCCCCATCTGCAAAACAGAGTAAAAACAAGATCTGAGTAAACAGTATAAAACATTGTAATTCAAAGTAAAAATATGACTTAACAACATCAGGATGTAACTACTTTCTGTTTTTGTCTGTCTGCAAAATTTGGAGCATATGTGCTGTACCAATATTAGCATGTCTTCACAGTCAACATCTAGAATGAATGCTTAAATATTCATTGACTTCAAATTTCAAATTGAAGTTTGAATTTTACATTCATTCTGTAGATGTAACTGCATCAACCATTAATCAGGGAACAGCAGTAAGACCACTCATTTTATATAATCTATGCACTGTGGTCAAAATGTATACTTCTGGATATATAATCTCAAAATTTTAAAGTATTAGCTGGTTAAGTAGATCATGTGGTACATCCCCTCCCTCTTCTAACTGGCTGATTTATGTAACTGAGCAACCAAACAAAAATTCTGAGATGTATGTTCAGCTGTAACACTCACAATTTACATTGTGTATTGAATCAAGTAAATATGTAACTCATGCAATCAGGGAACAGAAGAAATAACATGATTTAGGTAACCAACTATGACTATAAATTTATAAATAATCTAAACAAAAAACTCCACGAATAAAGATTTTTAAAATGTATTATTCACTGAAGAATTCTGTAAGTAACCGCTGAATAAATACCACGCACATTCACAAGAAAAGAAAAACTCCAAAATGTACCTAAGGAGTCACTATGAATTGTTTGTTCAGATCTACCTACCCAGTGATTCCTACCTCCCCCCCCCTTAAACTACATCTGTACAAATGGAAATCTGAATTCTATAGTTTCTAGTGCACTTTGTGTATTAGTTCAGCTTTAGGCAAGTTACAGGGGTATCTAATGCAAATATTTACATCTATTAAAAGAAAAAAAAAAAGAAGAAAAAGAAATACAAAGTTATCAAAACCATTATAGACATTATTTTAACAGAACATTTCAATCC
>NW_010330224.1:7501-9107 GCF_000700745.2 Antrostomus carolinensis
CCTGCTGAATGCTTACATCCTCTCAGCTATGTCCTTCTGGTGTCTTTTCCAAATACAAACATACCTTCACCTAGGTGAGCAGATGCCATTGACCAATACCAGTCACTAAGCACATTTCTTTCCCATGACTGCTTGAGCTGACCAAAAATTTTGCACTTGCCAAATCATGGTCTGCTTTTTTCAACTTAGTTGTTTTTCTGTTTGCTGTTCAGTATTTAGGAATCTTAATCTTTAGATAAATAATGAGAATAGAAAGAGGGAAATAAAATTTAAATGAGCTCAAGCCTTCTGATTAAGCTTAAAGAAACTCAAACTTTGGAAATGCAGTTTCCAGGTAAACAGAAAAGATCCTGTGTTAAGTTTCTGGAAACCAGAAAACAAGTGACACTTTCTCAGACAGAAACAGCGTGGATGAATCTGGCCAGTCCACTTGCACTTCTCTTTCTGAAAGCACTAATAAAGTTTGAAAGGGGTTATTTTTAAAGCAGCTCTTAGTGTTCCAGCTCACTACTGTCAGCTTCAGATCTCAAATGTAATTTGATTTATAATTACATTTTAAAAACTAGCATTAAAATAACATTAGAAGGGTCATAATCTAAACTTTTTAATAGTTAGGCACGTAGCATAAATTTAGAAATGGATCTCCAATAGGATTCATCTGGAATATATTCTGTCCAGAATTCCTTCCTTCAACCATTTCAGTTCTCTGCGGAAGCCGGTGTGCCAAGAAGCCATTGTGGAGCCCTGTATTTCAGTTTTGTTTCAAATGTAAACAGATTGAAATATGCTGCCGAACATTTGTTAGTCAATGTCTTTTCTTGCATTATAGTCATGTCCGTGTTTGTAAACAGACAGGTGAGAAAGTGTCGCAGAACCTGGCATTAGGCTGAAAAGATGTACATTGCATCCCTTGTGAAATCCAGTTGGCTCCATTGCTCCTGAACTTCGGAGCGGCTTTAATTTTCCCAGCCTCTGTGGCACAAATTGGTTTAGGGCCATTGACTTCTAGGAACTACTCAAATTGGTCAAGTTATGTATGTGCCAGCCAAAACACATGCATAGTAAAAAGCAGTGGTCCCAACAACTGTTAATACATGGGTGTCAGCTGAGAACTACCTGTCCTCCCAGCTGTGCAAACAACTCAAACTGGCATTGAATGAATTTCACAATATTGTGCCTGTAGCTGCAAGCCTGGCACCTCCTGAATGCAAGATGGGATTCAGATGGGACACAGGCTCATTGCAAAATTTGCCTTGTTTGCTAAGTCCAACCTTGATAAGAAAACTTCTCAACTAATCAGTTCCACACTGGTGCCTGACTACAACTTCAGAGGCAAAAGACAGACAAGGAATTCAATTTCTGAATGCTAGTGCTAAAGTAAATGATCTACTAAAAACAAAAACAAAAGGCTATGCCTTAAAACCAAGTTTGAAATTTTATAGGCTTTTACTCCATAATTTGTACTTGAGCCTTCTGTTATTTTTAAACAAATCTAATTTCTTACAGCTGTGAAATTTACATTTTAAGAGTGTCTAGTGGCCATGTGCATTAATTACTTTATTGTAATATTTTAATGAGTTTGGGGTTCAGCTCTGAAAGAATCCTG
>NW_010330224.1:9130-19991 GCF_000700745.2 Antrostomus carolinensis
AACCTGATTCAATCACAACTTCACACACCCCAATTCTAAACCTGATGGACTTGCCCAATATTTTCAGTTATCTTATATAGTCCCTGAACCTTAAAACTGTCTCGAGATTTTTGACTTCTCACTAAAGTAGCACAACCCTGAGTCAGGAGCTGAGCTGGGCTTTAAGAAAATTTGTATTTAGAGCTGAACTTGATGGCTGAGCCAGATCTCAATGGTAACAGGTAGCAAAATGCAAAATTCAGCTGTGACAGCTAACATTTGGGCCAGTCTTGTTCTTAATGACACTTATGCAATGATGCAAATGCTTCCATCTTAGTATATATGACATAGGAACATATTTTTGTGCAAAATAGTTGAAAAGCATGACAATATCTATACTTCTGCCATAGTATTCCCTTTATGGATTTTGGTGGTTTGTGTCATAATAAATTATTTCTCCTTCATCTGTGAATGTGCATAAGTAGTGGTGGGAGATAAGTAAAACAAGACTGTTTTTCCAGGCCGTTTTCAGCCAGGACTGTGTCTGTGCTTGCAATGTTGCAGGTTTAACTACTTGTCTTGGGGAGTGAGGCAGAAACCTCCAGACCCCTGAGGATCTCTGCAATTTGAGAGAGCTAAACCTTTGTACAGCACCTAAATGCACTTTAATTCTCTACAAATAAGCTAAAGACGCAAATACATAACACACTGAACAACCATTTCAAGTACAAACATGGATAAAGGCAGGAGAATTGGGACTGACTCTGTTAGTTGACTGTGGCAAAAGCAAGAGGTTCATCAGTTGTTAAGCACAACCACACACGCTGCACCCACAGACTTGCCTTTGGAAATCTGACCATTTATGTCCACAACTCTCACCTCTCTTTGCCAGGGCAAATGTAGAATTGTAACTTCAATGAACTACCCAGCTTTTAGAAAAGCATGTTTTTAAACCACTTACAATAAGAGCAACAGTTATTATTCAGTACATGCTTTTTATCAGATTGAAGATAAACTTTATTATAACTGGTGGAGATGGTATCAATGATTTGTGGTCTATGAGAATTCTGTAATGAGAAATGGTAATCTGTCTTGGGGCAAACAATATTGTTCTGTTTACTATGCAATTAACAATATTAAGTCAAGATTCTATAACTGATAGCTGAAAACAGGAGTGGTAAGAAGAAACTGGAAGCACTGAAACTTTCACAGGACAATTATCTGAGGACTATAAATTATTTATGGTTCTTTAGCCTGACATTCTCTCTCATCCTCACAAAAATTTTCCTTACTGCTCCGGAGATGTCTGCTGTAAAAGTATCCAGACTGTAAGCAGTTTGGGGCAAAGCCAGAATCTCCTTGTCACAAGTACTGAATGCACAGGATACTGCAGTAATTTCATTTTCAGAAAAGCAGCAATAAAATAATAAAAAAAAAAGTTTTACTTTAGAAAAGTTATGATAGTGAACTAACAAGAATGACAAAAAGAAAAGTGAGATATAATCTCAGATTCCTGGCACATGTGGTGTAAGATAAAGACAGAGTAGCTCCCTTCATTTAATTTCTTCTTTAATTTTATAGACTGAGTCTCATACCTTTATGTGACTGAAACTCTGTACTTCTTGTTTACTCTTAGATCAGCCTTAAGCAACCACCATATGGAGCTGCAAACACCACAGACATAGCAGAAACAGTCCTTAACTAATGGTCAGAGTAAATTGTATTGGGAGTCAAGTGGGGCCACTTTTCAAGTAGCTGGTTAAGACAAGGGCTGACCTATAATGGAGCTTCTCTGTAAAATAATACAATTTTTACTTTATGAAGTACAGAACCATAAATATGATTGACCACAGCAATCTCACTGCCTTTTTCTAGTCTGTTCCTTAGCTGTACACTTGCAGTCAAGCCCTTTTGGTCCTGATTCTGCAGGTTTTGAGGTTACCTCAACAGGAACTCGGGCAGAGCTACGGCACACCACCTTTGCAGTGAACAAGCAAGGCCTATAAAGTGCCAGGGTCTTTCTTGCTAAATTGATCTTCCAAAAAAATAAATGATTGCATTCTTAAACTAGCCAATTCCATTTGTAGCTCTCTGGAAATGCGATGCTCCACAGAGAGCTCCATTGCACCCAGCAGGCAAAAGCCACATTTAAGACAGCATGACGCACCAGCGCTCTGGCAACCAGGATGCTACAGCTGAAGTGACTGCTTCTGGCAGCCTTGCAGCCCCTCTCCTGCACCTCTCGCCCTTAAGGATCGGTGCCTTAAATTCTCATACACCACTGAATAATAAGGTCTGGCTGATCCAGAAGATTAGCAGCTTATTCCACCTTTGTTCTCTATCTTCTTTTAAGATGAGCAATGAATGACACCACAGTAGGCATAACCTTGTGGCAAAAAGCTAACAAAATTGTAGGATGTTTTAAGGAATGATGTAAAACAAGTTTTAGAAGTGCATTCCTACACAGAATTTCTATATAAAACCCAGTGCTACCATGAAAGGGCTCTCAAATTCTCTTTACTTTCCTTAACACTACAACACAAAATCAGCATCAAATATCTGCAAGAGCGACCTCCTGAAAACTGATAAAAATACAAACAGTTTTAATAAAGTGCACAGTAAATTTAGGAGTTTCCTTTGCACAAGATAACACTGACTCAAAGAGTTTCACAGCAATAAAACAAGCAGATACAGTAAAATCACATGGGAGGAAAAAAATTACGGGAGTATAGAACTTCATGTTCCTGTACATAATATGCCAGTGATTGGTAGAAGTTATGCACAAACTTCTACTTTTAAAAAAACCCTACTGTTTTGAGGAAAAACACTCAATAATTGGCATTTGTAGGGCTTCATTCCTTTTTCTGAGGAGGTCCTGGGTCTGGTCATTGTTTATCACTATTGTTTAAAAATTCCTCCCAGATTAAGAAGTTCTCTTACACTAATAAACAGGTATAATAATTTTCTCCAGAGAGCAATTCTTTTTCTTTCAGTAATTAGCCTACTTAAATATTTTAATAGAACTACTGACATACAATAGAACAAAAGGTCCTCTGACCATAATATAAAGAAAGACAATATTCCTAAAAACTTTTATATGAAGGAGGTCTAGGATTTACAAAACATATCAAGCAGATAGCTCTAAAACTATTTTTAAAGGTCATAAATTAGGTACTCTCTTAAATGTAATTCAATCATCCACTGTTATAGTAGCTTGATTCTATTAGTTGTCCTATGCGTTTTACAAAACAGAACTCCATTAACATCATTCACTTATAGTTTCCCTCTATAAGTGGATATTCTGCTCAACAGGCTTTAAATAGATTTTTTTTTTTCCCCCTGAAATTGCTATTAAGCATACTTTTACTCAAAGGGCAAAGTAGGCATAGGATTATGCTTGTACTTCATGCAAAGGATACACTTTCAGCAATCAGAACCACATTCCTATGAAGTAAAAATACTCTATATAAGCCGATTGTTTCTATCCCTCCTAACCTTGCTCAATAAGGACTCTATTCTGATCTTTTGAGTTACACACAAGTTTTCCAATTTGGCTGAATAAAGGTATCTTGTTGGGCAGCTTGATGAGCATATTCTGTGTCTCAAATTCTGACCTTGGCACATTCAAGGTGGATCTCAATTATAAGACGTGGCTCAGAGGAAAAAAAAAAAAAAAAAAAAATCTTTTCTTTTTTTTTAAATTGGGATTTCTTTTACTTTCTTCAGTTAAAGAACGCAGTATGGAACTCTTGCTTTTACATACCTTGCTTTAGTGAACCAGTAAAAATGTAAACCTTGATAAAGGTGGTAAACCTTGATATTGACCACAATACATATATAGCCACAAGTCTTTCAGATCAATTTACCTAGCCTGTAGTAGTATTTCAGCTTCAGAAACATCTACTATAGATCATTCATCTCTGATTTCATGTTGATTTTACTGTGAATAAACGTGTGCCCTCACCTCTCACAGTTTAGATAACTATTCCCCCAAAAATACAGGAGTACATGCAGAGGAGCACAGTGCTAGACTAAACCACATATCCCATAGCCAGTCTCAAAGGATCTTAGCCACCTTGTGATATGGAGCTGCACACCACCATAATCTGACATCTGAACAGACAGACCCTGACCCAGTGCAATGGTGTAGTTGCAACAGTACAATCTGTACATAAAAATGTGTACGTCTAGAGAGCCAAATCCTCCTTCAGCTGGTTACCATATTCTATGTTCATGTCTGTCTTCTTAAAACAGGACAGATGGCAGAAATCATACACTGTTGTTCTTTTCATTGGCCATGCCAATCCCAGATAATCAAGTCAGTCAGTCACCAGCAGATACTCTTTTCTCAGAGGAAAGGGTTGAATTCCATCTGACCACTGAGCTTCAGCTTGCACTTGAGGTTCTAATTTTCTTCTGGTCTTAGCCCACTTCCGTCTTGCTCAGGCACACTCTGCCCTAGTAAGTACATTTATTACCTCAATAATTCCAGTGGGGGCTGTCTTACTTTCACTTTATATCTGGACTCACATAAGCATCTCCCCCTTTTACAAGGAAACATTTATTAGACTCTGATAGGAGCTTCCTGTTCCATCATGCTCAATCTCATTGTCTATTATTCTTCAAAAGCAGGCTAACAAGTTGCACACTCCTGGGTGGCTTTTGCTTGTGGCGTGCAAGTGCTGGCAGTGCAGCGCAGGTGCTGAGAATACACATCGGGGACAACCAGGCATTCTGGGTTTTCTTCCAATCCTGTTTGCAAACCCTTGTTCAGCTAGCCACACACACAGACATATGGGACCCTTACACTGTGGTAGCATTCATCAGACACCAGTGGCACTGGGTGGCCTGGCCATTTCTAGTGTGCCCCATTCATGCTCCTTGTTCATGCCCTGGGAACTGGTGCAGGAAAGGACTATTGAAAGTCTCCTTCACCCAAGGATTCTGACAATGAGGTTGATCTTATTACTTTGGGACACTTGAACAGTAGAAGGTAAACCTATAATATTACAAAACCAGGGGTTTCTGCTGCAACTCCTCCAGTTCCCAGCTAATTATCTTACTTGAGAACTGCTTATGGTAATTGTGGGTCATCACTGCATATTCCTGTTTCTCTGGGTCCTCCCTGCAAAACTCCTCAGTGTAGCAACTGTTTGGTAGAGCTGGTAGCGTCCAAAAAATGTTCAGCCTTTCACAGTGTTAGACAGGAAACTTTGGTCATGATCCCCCCCAACTATAGCACAGTTAGATCTTTAGAGGAGATAAAAAAGTACAATTGCTAGAAAATAATATTGCATGGATCTATCCCAGCTGAAGATCTAGACCCACCCTAGGGACAAGAAAAAGAATTTAATGTACAGTTTGTTTTACTAGAAACCATGCAAAGTCTCTCATCCTCAGCAGCCTGCTATTTTTTACTTCTATATAACCAGACAACATTTGTATTCAGCTGCTCACTTATAAATAAAAAACATTTTTACACGGGTGGATTGCAGTGGCCTTTTTTTTTTCCCCCTTCTTCTTTCGTTTCCCATTATTTTATATATTACACACATGTTCTGTCAGCAAAGCTCACTTTGTTATCTGAAACATCTGTGGTACCCTGCTGTGGAGAAGGCCAACACTGCTGCTGCTGTTGCTGCCTGTCTTTATTAGCCACTGATTTGCTGATGTAGTCCTCCGACGGTGTGCAGTGCTCCGGTTTGCCCCGGAACACTGGGGCTGCACAGCAGAAACAATGGGATTCTGTGAACTGGCAGATAGGTCCTGTTGGTTCCCAATATGGCAGTTACCATCTATATAAAGATATGAAACCAAGGTTTCATATGTGCATTCATGCAAGCACCGAGTTTTGTATTTCTAAAGAAACATATGTGAATTCATATGTAAACTGAAAGGATTACACCCTTGCAAAGAAGGTACATACTCATCAGAATGAAAAGACCTCCTTACCTGAGGCTCCCACAAAGTCTGGCTGTTGAACAGCCATAATATTGCTTATATTTTGGTCATGTGAAAAGTTACCTGGATTGATCTCTTTTAACTTTATTTTCAGGTGTTTTTTACAGCCATAGTTCTGCCATACTGCACAGTCCAATGAAACTCTCTCTTACTGATAAAGATTATTACCTGAGGTATATAAGAAGTATGGATTACTTATGGATCCATTACAAGATTTTAAACTATCAACTTAAAGATGAAAAATCTGTCTAGGTTTCTTAAATAACATTTTGAGAGATAAGATATTTGGGTCATCTGATAGGAAGTGAAGTTATTTCTATGCATTTTATACATTTACTTTCTGCAGACAATAGCACCCTGGTAAAATCAGCTTAACCATTTCTCTTTCTGAAAAGTCACCTTTATATGGATTTTTTTCATGCAACAGATGAGTGAAATACATACTCCATTTAAGAATCTGAGAAAAATGATTGTTAAACCACAAAACTTAAGAACATTCAGGGGAAGATGCAAGAACAACTCATGAAAACACTTGCATGGACTGGATTTCCAACTGATGGCATTCCTTTTATGGGTCTACTGGTTTAAGAAACTGCTCTCTAATACAAAGATAAGACAACAAGAAATTTAGGGCACTTCCCTTCCTTAAAAAAGCCAATTTATCTATGACATAAAAACCTGAGCTGAGTTCCAAGTCCCGTAGGTAAACTCAAACCAGCTTTTTGTAGGTTTTCCTGATCTCCCAAAGACTCTGGGCCTGATTCAGAGAATAATTATGGTATGGAAACATCATGTGACTGCTGTCACAGATTTTTACATGCAAGTCAGTGTGCATGTGTGTCCAATTCAAGATTCAAAATTGAAGACTTATGTGGAGATAATTACAAATGAAAATAAAACACAGCTTTTGAAAAAACACCTAATCTTCTTTATAAAATAATTGAACACCTAGCCCCAGTAGAAGGTTCAAAAGTTACTGTACAATGAAGTGCTAGTAGCAAGCAGCTTGCTATATCTTTCAGGAACAAGACTGTGATGACAAGAAAAAAGAATCAAGAAAATAAATGCCACAAAGGCATCTCTCCCCACTTCACCTCCCTTTTGCTTAAAGCATTACTTACATTTAAATTTTCTTTATTTATATGACACAGCATTAGTACCCCCAAACCAGCTAAATTCTGTGCAAACACAGGAAGGATCTTTCTGTATTTAAAATCCAAACCTCATTTCCCATGCTTTGAAAATAACAGAGATGTGAGATGGCAGAATATCACTGGTCTCCAAAATAATCTTTGGATTACCCAACTAACAACCTGGCGTATGCTAGAACAGCTTCAGAACTGTTCTCTAGCCAATTCATCCCTTTTACCTGCATTCAACAGGGAACTAATCTGATAGTCACAGGTTTTCCCCCTGCTCCAAGGATACCCTCAGGGAGAGAAAGGAGATGGTAGACTGTTGCTACGGCTGCCACTTACTAAGGATTGTTTTAGAGATGGTATTTCAAACCCTCTGGAGGCCAGTGAAATCACAGATGCTTTCCACTACCAAAAAAGTACAAATACCTGAGCAATACCAAGGATCTGATCTTAAACTTACAAGATTGTTCTTATTTGGGGGAAAGTGAAAGGAAGGAATAAAATTAATGTATAAGCATAAACAAGCCCCAAACTTGGAAAATGAACTGAAAAGTCAATTAGCTTTATAAATTTTAAAACTGCAAACAGATTCATGCAGGACAATTTTCCATCTGTCCAGATCCTTCTGCAGGACATATGCAGAAGATAGCTTCAAGTTAGCATATTCCTTTACATGGAGCTTTTTCCCAAGACATTTATGGTTGGGTTAAAAAAAATAAAAATAAAAAGTGCAATGCCATGTTGGAATGGTAGTAATTTCTCTTTTACCCTTTGTGTATGTCACCGTCTATTGTTACTCAGTTTAACATTCATCTGAATATTTAATCCACACAAAAATTAGTCCCAGCATCTTTTTTCTGAATAATGTTTGGCGGTCAATTGCTTCACAACTGCAAACAATCCTCTATTGCTATTGAGTGCTACAGTCAGGCTTGTTTCACGCTGGAGGTTAGAATCTGATCCTAAGTCCATTAAATCACAGAGTCTTTTTAAAGTTTAATCTTGAGAGGATTTGGGTTGTAAACAAAGGGCACTATAGATGGGGAAAGAAACAACAGAAAACTATGAACTTATGACTCTAACACAACCCCGAGTTCAAATTTTGTGTGTGATTTAGTAAGAAAATTCTGAGCTTTCGGCAGCGGCACACACACCCTGGCATGTGGGCAAAGCTAAACTGAGCATTGATGCTCACATCCAAAACACACATATGGATCCCATTTTACTATAGACGTGATTCTTCATGTGCAAAACATGTGTCTGACTGGTTTTCTTTGGCTTTTTGTGATGTACTTTTTCTTTGGTGGGGGCAGGGAGCAGAGAAGTAAATAAATAATTTGTGTGGTACTTGAATATACATTACCTACGAAGAGAATGGCCAGGTAAAAAGCCTGTACTTCAGCTGAAAGTATCAATTTCAGCAAACAACTAAATGCAAACAGTGAGGAACTTAGTCCACTATACAGCTTCTGCAACACGTTAATCTATCCCACTCTGTAATTGCTAGATAGGAAAGGAAAAAAGGGCTCCAGATGCTAATAACTTGGAAGTGGTAATTAGAGGAGTCCACATTACTGCTGCGAGGCTCCCATCCTCCCTTGATTGCTGGAAAGAAAATTTTGTCCAGTGGGTCTCTTCTCACTTCCAAAACATGCAGCACTTTTGTGTTCCTAAACTCCATCTCCTTCACAGTGAACACAACAACAGGAGCTCGATTTGGCCTGGAAAACTCTTTTTATCTTCTCCAACATTGGAAAATACTGTATTTCCCATTGAAAATGTAGGCAAATATTCAGAGGTTATAAGGTAAGCTAACAGGGAAGTACCACAAGCCCTGACTTTTAGCTATACAAGATCAAAATTGCCTCCCGCAGTCCCAGTCTGAGCATGACAGAGAACAAGGGAGTCTGCTCCCCTTGCTTTAAAGGCTAACAAATATCTTTAAAGGCTTGTTGAGTGTTTATCATCTCTGGGACCACAGAGACAAAGTAAGTCTGGAAAGGGTCTGAACGTCACATAAGAAAGTGAAAGGGAAAATATACTTATCACAAAGCGATAATGCATTTGTGTTATTGTATTGAAATAGCACAAGGTTACAATGACAGGCTATAAATTTTTCTCTTGGACTGTAACCAATATTTTCCATTTCAAGTAACAACAATGTAAGAAAGAGACTCAGAATTAATAGAAATCATGGACATAAGTAGGTAGGTGCTTAGGTAAAAAGAGAACCTCAAATTTGGGTATCATTAAAGGAGAAAAGGTTAACTACCCCTTTGAGCAACCCTTGGATCTACTTACACTGCTGAAAAACTGACCAAAAAAGTATGCTTAGATTTTACCAATTATGTGCCTTATAGTTTTCAGATTCATAGCCCAGAATACTATGGTAAATTCTTGGCAGTAAAAAGCTTTTTTTTTAAAAAAAAACAAAACAAAACAACAAAACTCTGAAGTTTAGCATCACACATAACACTAAACCTAATCTATGATTCCAAATAATAACAGCAGCAATAGTAACTATGTGGTTCTGAAGTGACAAGAATTAAGATACAGAAATTTCTCAATTCTACTTTTTCTGATTTGATATGTCATTTCATTAAACAACCATGAATTATTGAATATTAATAATCTTAAATCAGTGTTGTGCCTAAAAATATAAGTTTACAGACTATTAGTATTTTTCTTAACCTTTCTGTTACTGTAACTGGCTACTGAAACATCAGATGCTCATTTAAAAAAAAAAGAAAAAAAGAAAAAAAAAGAAACAAGCAAGCAAACAAACCAGGACTGAACTGCAAAGAAACTGTTAGCCAATGCCAATGTACATTAGCAAAGCTGGGTCCAGAAGATAAGCAATCTTTCCTTCGTTATAACACCCAATTCTACATTTGTTTAGTGCATGTAAAATCTTGGTGATTTTCTAACAGCTCCATCGAATCTTGGGAGACAAGTCTTATAACTGAAACGAAAGTTGACAAGTCCTTTTTTTCACCCCCTACACAGACTTCTAAAAGAGAAGGACTGTGAATATTGTAAAAAAAATAAAACCAATGCAAAGTTATTTAGCACAGGTGTTCCTGTTATTGTGCTACATTTGGAAAGCCCACACATTCAATGCACCTTCAATCCACGCACACCTAGCTGCGTGAGGTGGTGGTCTATTGTTAGTTTAGAGGTTTGCAATAAAAAGCATGAAGTAATATTGGCAAGCTCAGGAGCTATATTTTTTTTTCCTTATGATGTCTCCCTGCATCTATTTACCTAGTTCTCCTTGCTTTGTTTCTGCTTTTATATTCAGCATATTCAAAACAGGGTCAGAATAGGTTTTAAAGATGTAATGCCATGCTCAAGCCTTTTGAACACCAAGAGAAAACCTCAAAAGGTTCATGCATAAGGGAACAAAGATATAAGGATAGCTTTGAACCTGAGGGGCTCTCTCACTGCAAGCAAGTGCATTGCCAGCATGTCACAGGTGTACACCACATGAGCAAGTGAAAAAATAAAATGTGATTGTGAAGGGGTGTGATGCTGACGGGTCCGAGTCCAGAATGCATTAATCCCAGGGTGAATGTGTGCATCTGTTAGATATTTATGTAGTTCCTACTAGTAGTTTGTACAGATATCTAAGCAGGTGAACGTCAACAGCTTTGAAACCATATGTTAAAGGGAGGCTGTGAGATGGTATGAGAAGGCTACCAGGCGTTATGGGTCTGACAAGGGAGGGCAGACGCCTACTGATTATAACATTGCCCTGGTCAGTTTGGACGCCTGGGTTCGAT
>NW_010330224.1:20121-30121 GCF_000700745.2 Antrostomus carolinensis
CCCCCCCCCGCCAAAAGCTAGATATTAGTATGGGGGTTTTTTTCCCCACAAAGTTTTGTATAGAACATGGTTGTGTTAAAACAATAATTTTTAGGTGCTACCTTTAGTTTGTCAGAAAAAGACAGAGTCAAGATCTCTGTTCTCCTAGCAGTCACAGGAAAACCCTAGAACAGAGGAGAACCAAATCCTGTTCCTTTGTCTAATTCAGAGATTGTTTTATTCTTGTTTTTATATTTTATATCCAAGTCATCAGACTTGAGAATGGCATGCATCTGAACTTGGGTCATCCCATGTCCTAGGGCAGTCTCCTGATCACCAGACTGTACACTTGGTAGGTACATATAAGCACCACTGAATCCAACATATTTTCATAAAGACAGGGGGAGGAAAAAAAAAATCAGCTTTAAGAAAAACAATGCACTTCCCAGAAGTGGCATTTTGTCTATAATGGTTACTTTCTCTACTAAATATCCTCAGCAAGGAACTGTGAGAATTCATTCATCTTTGAATGAATTTATAAAACATGCTGAGAGGTCGCTGGCCGAAATGTGTGATTTTTGGTTTGCTGGATTTTTTTTTAATAGTACAGCGTACTAGAATCCAAAAATTGTCAGTTTACACACCACTTCAACCTAGACCACTCAGTTTCTGCTACCATATGTGACTTTTAGGAAATGAAAGGAAAACTGTTTTCAAATTAAATGCTGAGTTTCTAAAGGAGGTCTGTTAGGAAAATTTTCCTTCAAATTAAAATTTTCCGTAAAATGGAGAAAACAAATCTCTTAAATCCCCTCCACTTCAAATAGCCTAGCAACTACCTTGAACCCTCAATGGTTCAAGTTACTCTCAAAGGTAAGGGAATCAAAACTAGCTTTGGAGTTCTATAAGATCCTGTTGCTAGAGGAGTAATTCCACCTTTGAAAAATCTTGGTGCGCCTAAGTGAATTCATCAAGAGCTGCAATTTCATTTTGTCCTCAATGGTTCGTACACGTATACAGTGCTGGAGTAATACACCTTCCTCCCCTTTTGAAGTATTACGGCCTCACTGAAAAACATTGAGAGGATCCACCCATAGAGCATGGTTCTCATAGTTAGCATTGCCCAAAACCTGCTCCCAAACATTACCAGCCCATAGTAAATCCCATGAATTTCAACAGCTCCACTGAGAGTGCTGCTAAGTGCTTCTGGAAAAAAATAAATTAAAAAAAAAAAATCTAATCACACCTACAAAACTCTTCTTCCCATCCTCTTGTATGTCTACCTTCTACAACATCAGAACACACATTATATAGTAGCCCTTTTCGATTTATTTCCCCCATACTTCCCTTGCCAAGAGGATATTATTCATACCTTAGTCCTTCACGATGTAATTAGCTTGTTCCAATCCTTGGAAATGAAACATTCACCCCTTCTTTTGCCCCATCCCTCAAGAACCTCTTGCAAGGGTCCTCTTGCAGCTCGCCACCCCACAGGGTGGTGAAAGAGACACCATAATTGCTCTACACTTGGTACCAGAGAGAGAATAATCACACTCGCCTTTTATGACTTAGCTTTACTTTAACAAAGCACAGTTAATAAAGGCAGCGTGTAGGTAAAGTCAGTGGTTTACCAGAGACCCACCACTTTTGTTGTCTGAGGGCCCCCTCGAGTGTCCTGCAGGACTCCCCTACTCCAGCACCTTTTCAAGCACAGGCCAGTCTAGGTCTAGCATTCCACTGGCACAGCTCCATGGAAAGGGAAAAGTCATGAATTACATCTCCACTGTGTATTAGAAAATATTAATTGAGATTTTTTAATTTTGTGAGATGTGCATTGCATGGCTTCTATAAAATATGCCCCAAACATTCCCAGGAATACAGCTCAAAGAGTATGATTAAAATTGAGCAAAATCAGTCTCTCATCCTTCTGTTTTAAAAATGAGAATTCATTTATTCAGCTTAATTCCAAGATTAAATATGATTAAAATTTCTATAAGATGTCTGGCTTTTCTGAAATAAACTGCAGTGGCCATCAAAATATTGATAGTCATTGGTAAATTACTTCTGGTGTTTAATCAATGTTATTTTTTTATCATCCAATTTTTTCTTCAAGTCAGCTTCTAACACTAAACTACATTTCATCAAGGTTGGTAAAATGTTTAGAAAGGAACAGATGTCAGAGTATGGGGATTGCCAATAACACTGATGGAAGCCAGTAATTTCTTTCCTGTCCAAAGGCAAAAGAATGAAGAATAATCTAGACTGTATACAATAATACAAGATTTAGTACAACATTAATGGCTATAAAAAGTAAAAGTATACAAAAGCTATCTCCATTTTTTTCAAGCCATCACTAAGGGCAGTGTTTTTCAATTGGAGACAATTGTTACTGGAAAATGAAAGGTCTATGTACTCTTAAACCTTTAAATATCCATAAAATACAGATGAAGACACAGGCTAGCGTTAGTTGCTTCCAAATATACTTGTATATTAGTCTATTGTGTAAGTTAATAATTTTGCCAAATCTCAAAAAACGCGGATGCAATCTTTCCTTTAAGAAAGCTGCTCAGCTTGTTATTTACAGATTGTAACATTTACATAAGAGTTTGGTTTAACAAGAGATATAAATATAGATAAAACCCTTAGGACTTCATTCTTTAAACTGCCCTCTAAAAATCTGCCCTACAATTTGCACACTGAATTTTGTGCAGACTATTCTTGGAAGCCTTTTGTGAATTAGGGAGAACTGACTCGAAACAGGGGCTGGTTAATCACAATTTTGCAAATTGTACGTAGCAATCATCCTCACATTGTGAAATTCAGATCTATAAAATGCTGATGGTTTAAAGCTGAAAAATAAATAAGCTAAGTAGGACTACTTTACTAAGGAAAAAAAAAAAAAAAGAAAGAATATAAGACCCCTTGCAAAGAAATCCTTAAAATAAAAATAATTAAAATAAGGAAAGGGGCATCATGAGTAAAGGCCATCTCCATTCCATATGCATGCAACTTCCAACTGCAAACCCACCATGGAAAAAATTTTGCCACCTGACCGGTCCTGCCCCAGTCCCGTATCAGCACTCACCTGAATATATCAGTCAAATTCCTGCACTTCCAAGAATAAACCTGTGGGAGATTTACTATTTTAGAAGGCTTCTGTATATTTGTCTACAATCTGGAAAAGCCCTCTAGTTGAGGAAAAACTGGTGAAACTTCACTCTTTCATGTGTCTATCACTGACTGTCATCTGTGCACCCAATCAAAGCTGCTTTGATTAAATATCAGGACCATCACTTGAGTGTCAACTGCAGCAACATGGATACAATACTTTATGATGCATGTTGAATGCAAACACTTGAGAATAATAGCTGGCAACTAAATAGTTCAAGAGAGAAGGAGCAGAATTTATGTGAAAAAGATGATGCCTCAAAGAAGACATTTTTTGCTCTGCTTTCAAGCTGTGGCTAATGTAACTTCATCAGCATTTATAACAAAACAAAAGATTCTTCTTTTCCACGCAGGTTTTGCAAGTCCTAACATTTAGTATAAATGAAGGTCTCTTTCTATTTATTTTCCCTTATCTGTTGCAGAAAGACCTTGCCAAACTGTCTGTTTTGAACGTACAAAGACATGCTGAAATTCATGTATAATATTTTCTGATATCAATGTAATTACAATGGCAATAACTTTCCATTGGGTTTCAGCTATGATGCAGTGTGTGTTGGTCACCCTCCTGCCATTCCAAGGCCCTTCACTATGGACACAAGTCACAAACAGTGGAAACTGTTTTCCTGATGCTGATCCTCCCAAAGGTCAGGTTTCTTACCTCAAACATTCCAACAGTTGCTTAGACTGCAGTTCAGGAATTTTGTGTAACATTGCTTCTAGAAAGCAAATATTTATGTTAGTAAATACCATTAATATTACTGTTGCACAGGTATTCTCATTAGTAAACTGCTAAATATGAGAAAAAACTTTAAACTAAATGGATGGAGACATATTATATTTGTATATTAAACAAACTTTACCATGTTACTTTATCATGCTAAGTGTTTTATCAAACACAAAGTCCAGCCATTAACTCTTTTTGTGGGAATTAATGTTTTTTTTAAATGAATACGAATTCAGAATTCATGCCTTTGCTACAGAGAGCAAGCAGAGGCAGAAAGCCCTATGAAGAACAGAATGAATTGGTATTACCAAGATTTCATTACAGTAGTGGTCAGGGAAAAAAAAGGAAAAGGAAAATAAAGGACTCACAGGCACCTTACAGAGGGATGAAATAAGGACATTACACCAAAAGGACAGAGTTCAGGAATCTCTGTCAAAATATATATTATTTATTCAAATAGAACAGCTTGAGCAATCCTGGCCAATGAAATAGAACTTTTTAATGCCTGAAATTTGTACAGGATGAAAACAAAACTCCCTCCTTTCAGTTCCATCCCATGACTCAGACCAGAACTGAGACCTACAGAGGTAAAGCTGAGCTTCTCCCTTTGTTTCCTCTGCTTCTCACCTTGGAGGCCAAGACTAGGTCAGGAAAAGCTTCTATCTTATTCAACTCAAAAATGGCATATTTGCAAAAGTTGTAACAGAGGATCTCTCTTGGGATAAGGGAACATGAGACACTGAAAGCAGAAAATCTCTGCAAGTGGGAAGGAGTCTTCCAGGAAAAGGATCTAGATAACACAAAGTTCCCAGAAAAACTTTGGAAGATTCTTTCTCGCTATTTTGAAGAAAACCTGCTGGTGAGTTCAGATATACTAACTTAAGCTTTCAAACACACATTTCACTGTGCTCTGAATTTAAATGTAGGACAGCAAATGACCCATTCATCATACACAAAATCATCCTAAATATCACCTAAGCCATTTCACTTATTTGAGAAATGTTCGCAGCACTGAACTTGCAAATACTGTATGTACTTCAGAGGTAAAAATGTCCAAGACTAAATTTTTTAAAGTGAATTTAACATAATGAAGCCAAAGTAATTTATTCCATGTTTGTTAAATCTAGTAATGTCAGTAATTAGGCAATACTTTGCATCTGTTTTTACCTTCCTGAGTATTTCTACTGAAGGATTTTATTCTTCCTACAGCCCAGCTTTTATTCATGATCTGAGAGCATCCTATTTTATATTTTCTATTGTGTTTTAGGCAAAGATGTTTCAGAAACATAAAATTAATATGGATTCAAAGTTCACAGCACTTTAAAAAAATAGTATGTAACTAAGAACCCAAATGAGATCCCACCACTGGGTGATTTGCAATCCCAATACACTGGGACTTTCATCAGCTCTCAGCGTTGACTCCAAAACAGCAGCACTCAGTGCCACAGTGCAGGTACAGCTGCTCTGCAGTAAATTGATTCTGTATGTTGACCCAGACATTAGGCTGTTTACTGTTTTCATACGGCTCCTTCATTTCATGGAAAGCTGTACAAAACTAGAACAGTTCATAATATGTCAGCCTTTTGATGGATACATCAAGCACTGTCTCTTAGCATTTCTTTACTGCTTGAGAAGATTTGACCTCATGGCTCTAACAAATCACACAAACCGCCTGGACAATACAAGCCAACACTACTTCACATAAGTCCGGAGGCTCTGAGGGCAACTTGAGGCATCTACTTAAGAAAATTATAGGCAGTTGCTTTAGAAGCAGAGTAGAATGTTTCTTTGAAGTCCCTTATTTTATCATTATTTTTATTATTACTACTACTTAACAGGACTATTTTGGAATTACTGAAGTTGTCTGCTCAAAGCCAAACTCTTGCCAGATACTGCTGCCCACAGTCCAAGAGCAGCAGAACTCCCTGATGCTGCCTCTAAAGAAGGGATACAGACCTTTACTCCATTAGCCAGAGACTCAGAGATACTAGTAACTAAAACCAAAATACTCAAACCTTGAGGGGAAAAATAAATAAATAAATCTACAAATCCATGTCAGGGTATTTTAAAATATGCCATAATTCCCATAGGGAAAAAGGCTTGAAAATGTGTCTCTTCGGAGACATTTCTAAATACTTCTTTGGCTACTTCCACACAGGGGGGAGATCCTTCCCTTAAGATTGCAGAATACTGTAAGACAACCCAGAGGGACTAGGCCATATCAAGCCACGCTGAAAAGTATAACAGAAGTAAACTTCAATTTAGAACTATAAGAGTAATGCCTTCTCACAAAAACAATTAACACGATCACAAATTATCATGGTTTTCAAACTTTAAAAAGTTTCAACATTTTAAAAGAATACAGAGAAGTGTAATGAGACTAAGCAAACCTGTTTTCTTCACTGTGCTTCTCATGGCCCCATATCTCTTGCGTCATTGCATTTGTACATTTGAAGCTATCTGCTGCCTTGGATGAACACATGAAGCTGTTCTATACCAACTGCAGCTGTGTGTGCTAACTTGTGTCATTTTAAACTTGTTTTGAATAACTTCCCCTGTTTACCAATATTTTTAGGAAGTTTAAATCTATAAGCTTTGTGGCTAGGAATATACAACACTAAGTGTGTGCTGCATAAGAAAATCTGAGTAGACACAATTTACTTAGTTCCCTTTGAGGGGAATGAGAAAGATGCACAGTACTTTCATTATCTGTCCCTAAGTGTTTTTTGTCAAATTGTGACTCTGCCACCATTCTTCAGTGACAGACATTAGGTATGACATTTTTTGACACAACATCAATAGTGACATCAGTAATATTTGACATAAGGCACATTGGGGTTATTTGACACAGACAAATGGATAGCTCAGGGCACTGGAGATCCAACGCATAGTTTTACCTCCAAGTTACCAGTGAATATCTAGCCCAGGGTTTTCTAACTGTTACCAACTGATGGCTCCTCAGAGCCTTATACAGAAGGAGTTTGGGTGTATTGAACAGATGTCCAGAAAACAAAAATGAACACAATAAATTACATTAATCTGCACCCTATGCTGAAACACCATGGAATGAATAGCCAGTGACAAAGCTATTCTTCTACTGCTATCTGTAATTCCTTTTAAAAATGGTTGAATCCCAAAGGAGAGACGGGAGGATCAAATGAGTCAGAGAGCACTACAGCTCTAGTCTCCTGAATAAGATTTCTGTCTCAACAGCTTTCAGTCCCATGGCTTTCATTAACAGTTAAATATACTTATGGGAAAATACTGATGTGAAACGTTACTTTCAATGATGTATTTTCTAAATATTTCACAATTGGCTAATATACAGGACTCCTAAATGCTGAGCAGAAACAAAATGAGTTTCATATATGATCACTCTAGAATTTCCTAGAGTGCCATAGTCCTGATTAAACAAAGCACCTATACCTACATCCAATAAAGCACTAATCTAAGAGCCAAATCTTGTAATATCTATTAGGCACCTGGCTGAGCTCCTGAATCCTGAGTTCAGCCCCAAGATCTGTTATTTAAAACCTGGAAGCTCTGGACAGGAGCATGAAGAGGAGTTGGTGCTGGGTATATATGAACCTACCTGGGACCTACAAGGATAGTCACCTGCATAAGGTACCTAGAGACTTGGAGAATTTTATATTACTGAGCATTGCCCTCGAAGATTTAGAAATCTAAATTCCACTGAGTCTTTGTGTAGTGTATGAATCCTGTCTTGGAGCAGACATTTTATATACATTTTTGTCTTATTTTAAGGTTATGCTCATGTTCAACACCATCAGCATACACAACTTCACAGGAACAAAACTTCTTTAAATAACAAGGTATTTTTTAAAAAAGTTCAGAGCTAAGTGCCTACTTATAGACTTCTTTTTAATAATAAATGCAAATACCAAATCAGAGTTAATCCATGCACAAAATATGCTCCTTTTTCCTATTTTATATTAATTTTTAAAAGATGATCCACATTAGCCTGTTTATCACAGGAAGTCATCCATATGACCGTGTGTTCACTGGAGAAGGGTGTTCAATCAATAACTAGAGCCAACAGTTCAGCTACCTTCAGATTCCCTGGAATACCTTTTGAATTTATTTTAAATTGGATTATTCTAACTCCCAGAGTCCTTCATTGTTCAGCAAACTGAAGTTTAAAAAAAAAAAAAAAAAAAAAGGCAAAAAACCCCCATCCTAGCTGGGAATACATGAAGCATATTCACTGTCCCTTAAGAAATTATCCCACATTGTTGCATATCATCGAAAAAGAGGCAAAGCACATTTTGTTAATCATGTGTTTGGACACCCTGTCATATCACAACTTCTCAAACAAGTTACATTTTTTTTAAAAGCATAAGAACAATATGTATTTTACTGCAACAAAAAGCATTTCTGGAGCAAACTGTTGGGCAGAACTACTAAGGAAGCTAGCAGTGCACCACTCCCACAAAGTAAGCATAATAAACTTGCATGAGACTTCACAGAAACCATGCCACAAGGCATTTCCACCTCTCTCTCAAAGTCAAAAGGGATATACTTTCAACACATGGGCATAAACGTCTGGCATTTTCCCAACCTCTATCCCACAAGGCCAGAGCAAGTAGTCCACTGCTGAGCCTCAATTCTCACCAGTGTTGGAATTCAAAATTTCCCCTCTACAAAGCACAAAAATGCTGAACAGAATGGTAGTACAGACTCTTCCTATCACATTATTTAAAACAGCAGGTATGTGATCAAGTCTCATTTTGCCAAACAGTTCCCATCACAAGGTATATTGCATGCTTTTTCGTCCAATTTTTTGGGGGAAGCATTGTTCTACACAAACATTTTCATGAGAGGGATGAGTTTATGATATAATTCCAGTATGAACAGCCACTACATTTCTGTTCATGTGTCTTTATCCAAATAAAACCACCTTTTTCTCAGTGGTTGGACAAACCACTTTTATTAGTGGACATCTGTGTCCTTTCCACAGCTCTAACCTAATGCAATCTCTCCTTTCCACGGTCAGTGCCGTTAGAGCCTCCTTTCTGGGTGGCAACATTCAAACTAGTCACATATCATTTTACATCTCAGCCATTCACTTCTTCAGGGACTTAAGAGTACGTCGGGAAGAAAAGGAAGACCACCAATTGCTGCAACCTAAGAGTAAATTCACATAAATTGTTGAGTGCAGAAATTATCTGTAGCATCAAGTGAGAATATGCATTCTCCACAGCTTTGGGGTGCTGGTTTTAAGGTCAGAATTTAGAGCTTTGCCAGTCATGGCCTTGCAAATCACAGCTTTATAAATCCCATGGCAGAGACTGCTACAAATGGGCTGCAATCCAACCCCAGCATGCACTTCCAAGCTTTGTAAAAAGCTAAATCTTAGAGGGAGGATTTAATGAAATTTCAGCTGTTAACAGGCTGAACGAGAGTCCTAAAGCCACACTCCCCTGAACTTCAGCTGGGACATTTGCAAAGTTCAGATTTTCACAATCCAGTCTCAGCCTGTCTGCAACTTTGTTGTGCTGCTCAGCCCTGTCTCTCCCTAACACTCCTCTTCTGAACAGCATCATTTCTAGGGCCTGTGCCAGTGGCATGAGCGCACGATAAGTCCACATACTAAAAAGGCAGGTGTCACTGACACAATAAACCATAATAGCTTCTTCAAAAACTCTTAAAGAATTTTTAATTCATAGATCACTTGCCCAATAGCCTGCAATGGCTCCTCTGGAGCCATTATGATCTATCAGGTCACTGTAGTGCCATACATGCACATTAAGTAGGCATGCAAAAATCATTAAGAAATTGGTGATGACAAAAATTACTCCGCAGGCTTGGTAAAGCTCATTTTTCTTTTTCACTGAACCATTGTAACATCCACTTAGCTGGCAGAAAATTTTACTTGGTGGAACCCCCAGAAAAAAAAAGTTCATTCCACACACTCACCTCTACAGCTGCTTCAGGTTGGATTTAACAGTTCAGTTTACAAAGAACAGAGTTTTCATCATCAAATAGTCCAGCAGAAGGAAATTCATTAGCAACACCCTTCAAATAAGTTACTACTCAAAAGTAAGTAAATGCGGCACTTTCTCTCCTACAGTTTTGTGATTTGTTCTTGTATTTTAGCTAACATTTAAA
>NW_010330224.1:32621-33935 GCF_000700745.2 Antrostomus carolinensis
GAAATTTAAGATACACTGGGTAATCTCAGTAGCTCCCACTCAAGGGCAGGAGCACAGGATGCTTGGCGGTACCAAAGGGTATTAGGGATCTTCTCTGGGAGCGTGCACAATGCTGGGGATGCAGCTGGAGATGATGTCAACTGCCACTCAGCTATTACTACTCTTATTTGTCCTATCTGAAGGGCTGGCTCAAAGCGAGGAAGTGAGAGCACAGTCCCACTTGGCTATTTTAGGCTCTCTGAACAGAGCACATTTACCACACCATTCCTCTTACCACTTAGAGGGCTGCATTTAACAAAAAGAGCTTGCTACACACTACAGAAGACTAGGAGAGTATATTGAGATTTTAACTGCACATAAACATTAATTGAAATATTTAAACTAAGATTATTTAAATCATAAATTAAGCAGACGTCAACAATCTTAAAAAAAAAAAAAAAGATAATTGTTCTCACAGGGGGAGAAAAGGTAGTGTTATTTCCAGGGAGACAGATTATATTGCACAGAAAGTTTGTGCAAAAAGTTTATCTCATGCAGAACCAGGCATAAAAGACAAGACACAAACTGTCATTAAAAAGTCAGTACTACCTTAATTGGTAACTAAATTTATATTCTTAGCATCAGCGCCAAGTGTGGAAGGTCAGTCCCTTGAAATAAAGTATTTGGCTAATCTGGGAAAGTTTGCATTGACAATGCCTGTCAATAAAGAGGACCTTTGATCCACAAGGCTGAGAAATCCAGCAAGTCCTAACAAATTTTGTTATTATAAACTAAACTTAATGTGTACACATAAACCAGACAGTACAAAAAATAAAAACCTTGCCTTAGATCTCCTTTTCTTGTATTTTTCTGGAGCTTCTCTGCCACAAGTTTTACGCAAAGTAAAGCACTGCCTACTGATAAAGTTAACTTAAACATGGGTCTTCACTTACTGAAAGGTACAGTCTGCCATTCAGTCTGACATTTAAAAAAAACCCAAACAACTTGATGTTGTAAATAGAGCTGCAATGTTTCACATGGGATTACTACATTATTGAAAGGCCACTAGAATAGGGTTAGGAAAACGCAAATCAGTGTTGCAGGACTGTGACTCCTTGGTAAACAGAAGCCAAACCGTGTCAGTTTTCGAATAAGAGAAAAGACTCACTAAAAGCTTCACTAAAAGCTTCAAGATGTTGGGAAGAATGAGCCCTACAATGCCAACTTACTGCAATAAACCTAGCTCAATAACTAGATTGTGGGCTTCTTTGTGTCTCATATTCTGAACGCAGAAAAAAGAAACAAGACCTCTGTGCCTCTTACTATTGGGGAAAG
>NW_010330224.1:33961-48677 GCF_000700745.2 Antrostomus carolinensis
ATAATAAAGCAACAAGTAGAGACAGAGACAGTGATTCTCAGGAAGGACTGAAATGAAAGAGTCATAGCTGCTAAACTCATTATCATAGGTAGATTTGTTAAAAATTAAACTTTCAGCAGAAAATCTGGTTTCAACCCAAAACAGGTCAAAACTGACATTGCAATATAGAAATATTTACCTTGGAAAAGTCAAAACACTATCTTTAAATTCTGTAATTTGTGTTTTAATATGCTGTGTTACAATACGGTGTAACAATCTAAAACCATCAAATGTAAACTAGGCATTTCAACTCCATCAAAACATTTGCATAGTTTTCCTTGAAAACTTAAGAAAATATATAATACGTGCTAGAAATCCTGTCAATCAAATTAAAAATTTTCAAGATGAAACATTCTTAACCATTCTTTTTTATGAGTTCATGGGTGGTGATGTGTCCCCACAAAAGGAAAGAATAATTTTGAGGAATAAGAATAAGCAGTGTAAATGGCTGGATAAGCTGAAGGGGAAAAAAAATAATAATAAAAAATTTTAAAAGAGTAGCTCTTAATGACACTGGTCCATCTAATACTTTCAGCATGTGACTGACCTCTCTGAAATGACTCGCATGCATTGAGTTCCACTTGTGCTTCAGGGTTTTGCTCAACTGGGAAACGTCCTCTGACCCTCATCCTCAGCACAAGAATCAGTGCCCCTTCACTCCCCATGGGATGTACCACAGGTTAGCTTCACTCATGTCCTAATGCTCCCAAATCACTCACCCTGTGCTGCTACTTGGACATTTTTTGCTGCATAGACCAGGATTAGTACAATTCTGCTCCTGTTTAGTTAGTGGAGAGGAGCTCCAGTAGAGCTCCTAGAGGCTCTAACTATGAGAATTTTCAACACCTTAAAGTTAGACAAAAGACCCAAACCCTAATGCATAAATTATGGTCTCCCTGCCCTACTCGCACATCCCCCTTCCCTTCTTCTGTCTGCACCCTTCAAGGAAAATTTCAGTTTTATGTTGAAAACTAGAAAGTTGTTGTAGTTTTGTTTATGTTGTGTTTGTTTGGTTTGGTTTTTTTTAAAGACAAAAACTGTCTCAAAATACTTCTATGGTAACTCTGGGGAAAAAAGGGCTAATTTAACAAATGCATGTCCTGTTAGCAACCAAAAATAGTAAAAAAAAAAAAATATAAATTAGGTCTTACTTTTTCCATTGGTACTTTGTCTTTTCAAAGTTTCTTCACTATATCAGGTACATAAAAACAGACCTTACCAACTGTTCATGAACTTATACAACAGACATGGGAGAAAAAAAGAAATACGTTCAGTGAAAAAATTCAGATATTGGTATGTGCATTTTATATACACTTGTTTTTAAAGGGTATTTCATTCGAATATTTCAATTATTCCAATAAATACCAAAACAATTATTCCCCACTGCAAAGGGAGACTTGGTCAAAGTTTTTGTTTTAAGGTCATGTTTGAGTACTAATATTTAAGCCAACCCCAGACTAGAAGCAGTACAGCACTTGTGGGAAAATGTGTATACTTTTTATTTTCCCCCAAAGCTACGGTACTGTAGTTTGCCTATTTCCATTATTATTAGTATAAAAATATTAGTAAAAGAAAAAAATTCACTCCCACTTTCATATTTCTTTAGATCTTAACCTGACATTAATGAGCAAATACACACTAGGATGATGATCACACTGTATGATAAAATGGCTCATATACTGTGTTGATAAGTTAAGATGAAAGAAATCCAGAACAAAGACACAACAGTATTGTGAGATACATTTAGATTCCAAAATATTTGTATCAGTCAAAGATAGAAACACCCAAGACAAAAAAACAACTGATAAATAGAAACATCCACTTTTTTCCACTTGACTGTATAATAAAGTTACTGTACATATTAAAGCATTATTCCACTACTATGCCTAGCTGCCACATACAATACACAGATACATTATATACATATTTTCCATCTGATCTCTGATGCATTTGCAGCTCTCATTGAATATCAATGCCATCCCTAAGCAAGCATTTGAAGATAGGATTTAAGTTACAGGAGACAAAGATGCTCAAATGAAACAGTAATGGCATTGAAATCCTGACCCTGATGATCTAAGACTGTAGTTGAAGTCCTTTAGAGTAACATCTCTGACACAATTCTTCCTGAATCTCAGAACAAAGCATTACAATTTGCACTGGGTTGTCTGCTGGACTTAGAGGAGTTTACAGGAACCATGGCATCAAAATCCAGAAAGGTTACCCAAAGGGTGTGTCTCAACCATCATCCCAACCCCCACAGAACCACTCTCACTCCAATTACAGCAGTGATGCAGACGGCACGTTTATTTTATACTCTAGTGGGTAGCGCCTTCTTTATCAATAGTGATCATGCACCACAGTTTCTCCTCTCCGTTTTTTTCTTGCTAGAAAAAGTTGGGGTTTTTTTCCTCTTCTCATGCCGATTGGCTTATTTACCTAAGACATCATGACATTTTATTCCATCATAACGTGGCACTGTTCCATCAAAGCAAGATCAGTCATTAGATGTATCACTCTGAAACGTGAATATTAATGCCCAAAAGAGATGAACCATGAGCACCACAGATGGACAAGAAGGGATTAGACATAAATTGGTAAAAGGATTGACAAAAATTTACAAGTATGTCAGACACAATGGCACAGTCTTGCTCAAGAGCTACTATTCACAAACTGTACTTCCACAAGCACCTTCTGTGCTCTCTCCAATCAAGATTCATAATAAGCATTTTAAGACTGGGTATTTTTTTAATGGCATCTGCCTGATGCCAGGCACGAGTCAATAGAAAAATCACTTTCAAGGAATGAAAAGCTGAAGCAAATACAAAAGGTGCACTGGATAAATGCTGCAGCAGTCAACAGTTCAGAGAGAAGAAGTTATAGTCCAAAAAAGATTTTTCCAGCAATAAATTATGATGTAACATATTTAAGGAAGGAATGCTGAACTTGACCAGACAGTTCATAATAAACACAACGTGATCTGAGTTTTTTTACATATACTTCTTGTGTTTAAAGACATTCTAATTGCAGCTAGAAACTGTAACTGTTTAAGAGTGCTGCCTAACAGCCCCCTTATGAATCAGGCACTGTATGTAAAAGAGAAAAACCCCACACTTGGGATACTTTTTGTACCAATGACTGGAAAAAGTAATTTACCCAAGAGAGTAAATAATGGTGAAATGTATCAGTCCCACCAATTCTCCTTCTCTTCCCCAGTTAATCCCAGTTTGCCAAAACCAACTGTTAAATGGTACTATGTTGTGATTTTACAGCTATTCATGTTGATGCTGTGAAAAGGATGCAAGCAGTCATTCTTGGTCATGGATTTAAAAAACCCTGAATTGAGGCCGATTTAAACAGTTGCTTGTTAGAATTTCTTCCATTAAAGATAGGTATGCAAGGTACTTCATTGTAGTCAAGCTAGATCTAAGTTAGGAAAAATTAGTTTCTTTTTAACTTGAAATTCATACGTAATTTTAGGTGGGTGAATTGTGTCATGAAGACAGGAGTCTCTTTATTTGTTAGCATTTGAAAGCTATATAATTCTTGCCCAGCCTCTAATTAATATTAAACATTCACTAGAATTACATAGGAAATTTGCACATACTTCATAGTAACTATTCTTTTTGTTCTGGAAACAAAATTATTGTTTACTCAGTTAAAATTATTATTGATGTTTTGCCAAATGTGAAACTGTAACCTGACTTGGTCACGGTGGCTCCATCGTTCTCCTCATGAATCTCATTACACAACACTTCTGAATGTGCCTCTCACCCCTCCAGAATTTCATCTGCTTGGACTGCCAAGCTCTCTGGGAAAAGGACTGTATATGAAGGGTTTAGTACAAATTTCAGTTGGAGCTGCAAGGCAAAGCATTAAATGGTAAAGCAGAAGAGTTACAGAATTCATATTAGAGGGATCTTCTCCTACTCCTCTCCTGCACACGCAATTTGAGAAAAAGGAAGAAGATGAAGAATGGAAGCTTTTGAGAACAACCCATCCAGGATAGACAATAAACCTGCATGGTACCCAGAGGAAACAGGGTGCAAAGTTCAGTTCTATGTTTGTATTTCTAAAGAGCATAAAATATCAAATATCCTTCTTGAAGCATAATTCTCTCTAGTCTCTTACCACATTGCTATGTAACTATACAATAAATATTATCCTGCTCACATGCTTCTGTTTACTTAGCATACATTATACTTGATACTATCTGGCAGCATAAGTTTTAGTTCTGTCATCTTAAAATACTAATAGTTGTCAATCAAAATAGAAAATGCATAATAAAAGTGTTCTAGAAACTAATAACCCTATATTTCTACACCTTCAGCTTGGAGCTAACCATTGCTAAAAATGAGATTAATTATATGTTTGTACAGTGCCCAATACAATCAGACAGATCTCTAAACAACATCCTCCTAGAAATGAACACAGACTTGAGACAATCTTATAGAGAAAGTGTATATATTATGCAACATGTGCAACACTAAGTTAATCGTACCATCTTTACTTGGCCCAGTCTTTTGATCTACAAGAGTTCTGGTGGAAAAAAAATCTGTCCAGTGACACAGAGTTAGGTAGAGGATGGGAGAAAAGGGCACAGTCAATACCGAAATAATTTATGGCAACTTTCTGCAAATATTTAGAAGCATAAAAGTACCAAGGAAATACACACAGGACAGGTCCCTGAAGTTATCAGAAAAATACCCTTTGAATTACATCTGTGAAACTTTAGTGGGGACTTCACTGCTTGGGACATTTAAACCTTCTCTGGACAAAGTATTAGCAAATACCCTGTAGGGAACAATCCTGTAATGTCAAGAAGATGGACTAGATGTATAACAGGCCTTTTACTGTTCCAATTTTTATTATTCTAATCCATCACCCTTACCGAGGTGGTCAAGTTTTATGTAGACCTTTAAAATTATGACCATTAGAAAACTATGTCTGTGTCTGTAGAATATATACACAAACGGATGTAAAGTCTGGTTTTTAAAAACTCAAAGTGCAAAAACAAATTTTGCACCAAATTTGCCCATGCTACAGCTGTAACTCTGCATTAATCTGGCAAGTGCAGATAGAAATTTCTAATTATGGTTATGTGAAGGCACAATTTACATGCATAGTTGTGACAAGTGAACTTGCAACTTAGGCATGCAGTCACTTAAATATGTTTACTGTTGACACCATAGTAGTATTGAACTGTGACATGCTTATGCCACAAAACCAGGATCAGTCTGTGAGCATTGCCCCAAAATAGAAAATTAGAAATCCTGCAAGGTAGACAACAAGTTGATGTCAAAGCCTGCAACTACGGAGAAGTCTCACAAGGAGCTCTAAACAAAACACTTCTATCAGGGATTCTCAACCCCCCTCCCCCCCAAAAAACCCCCAAAACACCACAAAAAAAAACCAGGAAAAAAAACCAAAAACAACAACAACAAAACACCCCACAAAAACGTGAAAGGTTTTATTTTGCTCCGTTCTGCCCAAAGCATCATGGTCTCTTTCTTGTTTTCCTTTGCCTCCCTGTTTTGCAGAGAGGCTAGAACTCCCTATGACTCTTTCTAAAAATCTAAAGTCCACCAAGGATTTTGTACGGACAACCTACTGCCAGTAAAAGTCACTCAGATAGAGCAACGGCTGCAGAAAGTACCTCTCTTCCCCAGGCACAGGATGGCAGAACTCTCTATGGATTCGCAAGGTGTGCTAAAGGAAGAGGATAAAGGCTTCACTTTGTTTACGCATGTTATTGTTATTATTTCTGTTATTCCAGAATGGAAATCCTCTTATTGACTAAGGCATTAGGGAATCACCCCCATGAGTGCCAATAAAGAGATCAATTGTCTGCATACTTCAGTAGAAAAGAAAAACAATGAAAGGGTATGGAGAAGGGAAAAGGTGTTTTCCTTTTAATCTTTTAGACTGTAACAGTCATAATAGGCTTTTCTATATAGTTTGGCCCTAGTTTGTCATAGTATTACAGTGAGAAAGAGCAGTCTGCACTGACTTTTATACACAAATCTTAATGACTTGCTGGTAAGGACGCAGAATGGTGGCAGGATATGGCCACTCACCATTAAGACCCTAAAGCCTTCATAATTACTGAGTATACAGAATATTTATTATAGAGACTATGCCAGGGCTCTTTTGTGAGCTGCCCTGGGCCTGTTCTCTGAGCCACATGAAGCAAGAAGTTTAAATGAAACTGCTCCCAAGTTTCTGAAATGGTTTAATAAAACATATACTGACTGTAATATTCAGTTTATAGTAGAAAACTATTGCCCCTTCGTTTGAAAAATGACCTCTAGTTGGCAATTTTACTCTCAGCTTCATAGATTATAGTCCGCTGTTGGTCATTTTCTCAATCCACAGGGCAATACTTTTCCATAACAAGCTCAAACTGCAATCAGTATTTGTAGGCTGTTACACAAGTTGAGGATAATATGTCTCAACACATTCTATTATATGACTAAACAAAAGAAATAACAACCTGGTGACACAGACATATGGAGAAAAGCAGTGCTATTCTTCTAATACTGAGATAGCAGAAAAACATATTTCTTTGTGTTTTGCTAATTTATATTAAATTTAATGTCTTTAGTACACAATAATCTTTAATTTGATTTTTTCATTAATAGTGTTTTGGTTTGTATAGTCTTATGTCTATTCTTATTTCATTGTAAAAGGACAAATACTAAATTCTATTAGTATCAGATTTTAGAAATGACAGATAACCTAACACTGTAAAATCACATAAAAATTTATTCACACAGATATCTTAAAGATCATTTGCTCTTGGGCACACAAAACACATTCATAGACTCATAGGTTTGATATTAGGAAATTCTGATACAGCTTAGTAGGCAAGCTGCAAGTAATTGTTTCACCATCTAGCTCTAGTACATAAATACAAGATGAAATATCAAATTTTGGAAAAACAGTTTTCCTATTAGATAATCAATCAGATACATTGTGTTGAGGAGAAGTCGTAGACCAGGAAGTGAGGGAGATCTGGAGCCTGCTCCAAGATGTGCCACAGACAGCTCTGCCACGGACAAATGTTAAGCAAAATCACCCCATCTTCCCAAAGTGCAGTTACTCTAATCTGCAGGGCTAATACAACTTACCGAGCTGGCCAGAGTGCAGCAAGGTTTGATTCTTTCATCAGTGGATAACAAAAGCTGTTGTAGATCCTTTACTGTAAATGCAAAATATTTATAATTACAAGACTAATATTCATCCCCATTTGTAAATAAAATTCTGCAGTTAAAATGTGACACCCACCCACATGCAGACCCAAAGGGAACAACTTCCTAAACTGCGGCTAGTGGAGTCAAGCAGAAGTGGACCTTCTGCAATCCTTCCACTATGAAGAAGAATTTTCTTATCCTTTAAACAAATATCCATATTTGCTGGGGATCTGTGATGGGGCAGAAGGAAGAAGCTTGGCTGAAAGCTATGATAAAACCCATAAGAGAAAAAGGTTCATTGTTGATCTGTATGGATGGCTTCAGAAACTGTATGCATCTATAACACCACATTTTGAGATATTTAATGGACAAATTTTTTTTTTCCTTCATTAATTTTCCACTACGGTTCCTACATTGTTTTTCAATCACAAATTCACCTGCATTCTCCAGCTGGAATTTAAGTGGCCTGGATTCATTTAAAAATGTAGGATCTGCATCCATAAGCTTTAAAACATTTGAGCTAAGGAATGTATTTGAATGTGATTACAAGAAGATGATGGCTCTTTATCATACAAGTCTTCAAGGAGTTTAGATGTCTAACTCATTAATAGTTTTTCATGTATTAGATTTTACATTTTTATAATTTTAGAAGATTATAATTTTAGAAGAAAGCTTTTCTAATACAGAAAAAAAAACAGCTTTTGGTTTTGTTTTTTTTCATATTTTTCATTTTAGGGTAATAAAAGTAGCACGTATGTGCCATAACGTAATGGATTAATTAAGAAATAGGATGTTTATCCTAGGTTCCGAGTTGTACATCTTCATAACTCACTCATAAAAATTAATGTATTATACCACGCTCCAGAATGACATATCTATTTTTACCATACCTGTTGAGAAGAAATTGTTCTAAATTGGATTATCCTGATACACAGTGAGAAATGTAAAAATTACATTGTTATTTTAAAAATTTACATTGCTGTGTATAAAAAAACCCATAATCTCACTGTGCTTTTGAACTGTCATGTTACTCCCACTGTTATGAAATCATAATTGCTGCTGCCACACCTAAAATCAAATGCAATGCATATTGTATTTCTTCATACACTGTGCATTTCCTACCTCAATCACAAAAACATATACAGTCTATTTTAGGACTTTTTTTGTTTCTGACTGCTCTTGTATATAAGTAATACACAACTATGCATGCAAGGACTCATGAAATCCTCATTTCTAAAACCAACAGATGAAAAATCCCTAAATAATAATGTACAGATGTTTCATATTTAAATGAGCTGTTGGCATTTCATGCTGCCAATCATACATGCAATAAAATTTGTGAATTTCAAGGTACTCAGCATTTGCAGCAGATTATTTTGATTATTTTTGAATCAAAAGATCATTTTAGGATGACTGAAAAAAATGACTGTTCAATAAATATAGAATGATGTATTTCTGATGTCATCTTGAAATTCCTATGAGTGATCAACTACACTATATAGTTCCATACCAATTCTAATTCCTTTTACTTCAAGAAAGTTGATTCTGCTGTCCTTAAGCTGCAATGCCTCACTAAAAGTAAATTATCTGCACGTTATCTACAGAGTAATCCTCTTCTTGAATACAACACAGAACATCAGAGTTTCTAATCCTACACAGATAGAGTAATTCACATCCACTGTACGTTTTACTGTAAAGACAGGGTAATACAATATGTTTGATAAATCATGTATGTGTCTGTGTACAAAGAAAAAGGTTTATCTCCTTTCCTACAAGATGCATCTGTATTAAAACGCACACGCACACTCCCCACGCTGGCACTGCAACAATCTTAAGAAGTTCTATTATAGAGACATCTAAGTTTAAAAAATTAAGCAGCTCACAGGTCAAACAAGTTCCTGATGAGAAGTGCTTAACTAGAAATATTATTCCACTGATTCTAAGTTTTCATCCATATATCAAACCCTAGAGTCTATTGATTAAATAAAACTGATCTTTTTCATTTCAAAGCAAAAGAGAATTAAATCACCCCCCTTGTTTTCCCTTCATTTGGAACTATCATGTTGTACACACTGGCCACGTGTCCTGCTTATAATTACAACATCCTTAAGGAGAGCTTATTCTACAATGACTGATCACAGGTTTCTTGCCTCTTGCTCTAAATCTTCTGCTCCTGGTCATAATCAATGGCACTTGATGGCCCAATATTCTGATCCAATATGACAAGTGTTATGATCCAAGATCTGCTAAAAATCAATAAATTTGTTTGCTTCGGGAAATTTTGGATTAGGTCAACTTTAAGTATATGTAAATACAAGAATTTACTGCAATTATGCTGGCACATCTTTCCTTTATCATCCCTCTTTTTCACTGCATAATTAGTTGTATCATGCCTTAATTTGGCTTTCAATCCTACATAAAGTAATCCAGGCCAGGCAGGCCTTGCAAAGCCTTACCAAAGTGAAAGTCTGGCAGCCTGGAGAACAGAGGGTCTCTTTCAGCAGAACACATCAAACACTGCATATCTGTATATTGCTGAGCCCCACAGAGCGTTGACTGGGGTCTGAAGATACCATCAAATGCTAACATAGCATTAACGCATGACAGAGAGCTAACAATGTCTTTGAAGAGCACGAACAAGTGAATACAAAAGTCTTGGAGTTTAGTTTTGTCTTTTTTTTTCTTTCCCCCCTCCCCCCCCTTGTGCAAAAATGTTGAAGTTAGCTTAATAGCTCTCTTGGGCTACTATGTCACCAAGTCAGTCTTCAGCTTGGTTCCAGTCTACCTGCACAGTGCTGCTCTGGGCTGCGCAAACGTGCTCTAACGCTCACCACATACTGCAACCAGGCCAGAAACCCCTGTATCAGGGATGTGGTTTCCATTCTGGAAGGTAAAATGGTAGCATCCGAGTTCACTTACGTGTTTCACCCCACACCTACAGATGAAACAACACATGCTAAACTCAATTCTGTTACTGTACATACCCATCATTTAGTAAATCGAATAAAGTATTGTGAATATTTTTTTAAAGTCAAAGAATTTTTCATGTACTTTGAATCTTCTTTAAATTAGCATCACAGAGTAAGGTAAATGTGTAATTAGTAATAAATTAATTAACAAAAAAGGAATTTATTACCTGTTACTTATTTCAGCGTAATGGATTTAGAGAAATGCAGAATGATAAGTAAATACAGACATCTGTACCAGTTAAGAAGGCGGCAGCTTGGGTACATCCTTCAGCCCTTTAATCTTTTTCCACTGGAAATCACTGGTTCAGCACCAGCAGAGCAAAGATGAGAACCTTGCTTCTGCTAAGTAGCACTAATTTCTGCCCATAGTGACATTCAGAAGAGGATCAATCAAGTCACAGGGGTAAGAAAACTGTTTGCTTATGATGTGGCTGTCACCAGTGAAGATGAGCTTGTAACACCCTCCAAGCATCAAAACGACACACAAAAGAAACATTTAAAAAAATAAACCCAACAGATACTCTTACAAAATATATCAGTGCAAGTCTCCAAACTGAAAAAGCCGAAGTCAGAAGATCAAGAACTCACAGTTAGGAATTTCCTGTTAGTTAAAGTACATAAGGATTCTCCTGAAGTCTTTGATTGATATATGATCTTTTCTTTCTTTTCAGGCAGAACAGCTGTCCAGTGAACTAGAAGAAATAGCCCTGAAGACAGCTTTGTGTCTGATACGACTTTGAGAAAGAAAATTACCCCAATGATAAATGCTTTACATGGAATATCTAAGAAAAAAAAAATAAAAGTGTCATGCATGAAATAATTTTTCTTTCTCTTTGAGCAAGCAATCACTACTATCATCGTTTAGGGGCTGCGATGAGGGGGAGGGGGGTGGTGCAGTGTCTAGTACCAAAGAGAAAAGGTATGTCCCTCAAAACTGGATTTGGAATGAACCTAACCAAAAAGAGGCAATAGGTACTTTTGAGAGAACAACTGGGCAAATGGGGAGAGAAACAGAGAATTTTCTGATAGCTGTCAGGACATGGTGACCTGGGATATAGAGTAACTGCTTCCATTCTTCTTTGTAAGGAAATTAAGAAAGGTGAAACACTCAAACTTTCCTGACTGATAAAGATAGATCCACAATCTTTGCCACGATAACTATACACAGAAATAGCCTAACTACGTCCAAGAAAAAAATAGAGCAATAATCACCAATGCAAACCTTCTCAGCAGAAGTACTTGGTACAAATTAGTGTAAATTTATTCAATCTAATGGCATTATGTAAATTACCTAAATGGAGGACTACACCCACTGTGATAACTCAGTGAAGTTCTGTCCAGATTAGAGTAAAGATGGCATGAAATTTAGCCTTTCTGGAGCTTGCTCTAGAGGTGTATTTCAGCAGCATGACGAGGGGCTAAGGAAAGAGCCTTGGAGAATGAACAGCCAGAATACTTGGGTGAAATTTGTACATCTTACTCATTTAAAACGTGTCTAATTGCAGCACTTCAATGCATGGATGAGCACCAATGGCTGCTGTCATACACAGCCAGCAAAAGTAATTACAACTGTACTTTTCTTGAAGTAACCAAATCCAGTAGAATACCAACAGTGGCAGACAGCACATCAATGGTTCATCTGCCAGCCCTCCAAAGCCTTGCTGAATTCATCACATAGACGATGAATTTGGGCAAGACTGAACAAGGGCTCTTATCTGATACAGGATAGGTCTCAGCTTAGAAATGCCTAGTAGAAGAGCATGATGACCTTCTGTCCATCCAGTCTAAGTGGTTCTTGAATCCTTAACCTAGATCTTCTTGCTCACTCTACCCAAAACTCATTCATCTTTCAACAGAATGGATCTTTCCTCAACAGCACTCTTCCAACTTTCACTCTCCTCCCAACCAAATACTGTTCTTCCTGCCTTCCTGCCCCAAAGCCTTCCTGAATAAGCTCCCGTGAGTATACTTATTCTAGAAGCTAATTAAAATTAACTGAGATCTTAGGCATTGAGAAACTTAGAGAGACAGTTACACATTCTCATATATGTTTTCACAGTTAGAGATAATTTCTCTCCCTTTACTTGCATAACCCAAATTTCCTTCTCCCCCCTAACCCAAACCTGCTCCATCTCTGCTTCTGGAGTCATCCTCCTCCCACATAAGCTGCCATTAACCCTACACATCAGAGTGGTGCTCCCACCAGCTGCTGACATGTGCCTGTGCTTCTGCCACCACACCTGTCCCTCCCTGCATGACAGGGTGCCAGCCCCTGCTTTCACATAGATTTTAAATCCACAAATCCAGGCTAGAGTTCTCCGAAATCCTGCTCCATGGGATTCCGACAACAGAAGAACAGAGAGAAGAATATAAAAGTATCCTCAATGTGGCGTCCCATCAGGACGCCAGCTAAATCCGATAGACACTATCCTCTCTGACCCATAAGCAGGAAAGGGCTGAGCATTTAGAGGGGAGAGCTGCAGTTCAGAATACACCTTTATATGGTCTGTAATAGGCCAGTGTCCCTTAACAAAAAAAAAAAAAAAAAAAAGGCAAAAGAAAAAAAAGCATTTGCCTAGGTCTTTACTTTTGGGGTAATCAAATCACATTTAAAATAATAATAACAATTTCTGCACACATACATTACATTCTATATATTTATACATTTCCTCTCCTTCTCCCCCACTTTTAGTTTGCAGTGACAATCAGCAAGTATTTTACAGAGAAAGACTCTGTAACCAGCTTATAGGATGCCTTTAGTAATAAGATAATTATTTGTAACTCTATAAAGAATTGTAATTTTTAATTTAAAAAGAAATCAAATAAAAACAGCTTTCATCTTTCCTACCATGTGAAGAAAACATTCTCTGCCTACAACTCAAATTATCATTCTCTCCTTTGTGCAAAATGAATTGACCCAGAAAACTAAAAGGGTAAGAACCCATATTTGCTGGGCTTATTCAGCAGCCAAAAGTTCATGAAAAACACTGTTGTGTATCACATAGCAACCACTTGATGCCTATTGTTAAAATACAGTAGTTATTCAAAAAGTAAAATCTTGTATTCTCAAACAAGAAGCCAGGCTGCTATGTGTGTTTACTGTTTTGGGGAAATAGTCATCTTGCCATTTTCTCTTTTTCCACGGTCTTGGCATATTTGGTCAGCTATGCAACGTGCAGTTACCCACAGAAAAGGAACACAATAATTTTACTTCAGTGTTTTGCTCACAGGACAATGTCCATTCAAAGCAACACTTGAGATCACTATTAAAAGAGTTAAGATATGCTCTATTTTTATGCAGCTACTTTCAGTAAAAACATAATATTCCAGAGGAAGAGGATGACGGAGAAAGGAAGAGGAGCTTACCACTTTTTGACTGAGCATTACAATTGAACGCTTCCATCCATTCTCAAAGCAAGCGACTCTCCAGAAGTCCTTTACACACGTGCAAGTGTCCAGATTGCTACTTCACATTTGCACTTCTTCCCAGCACAGTAACCTGTGTAGAAGAATGAACTTCACAGATACCTACCACTCCACCTTTCCTCCAAATCTTTTTGGTAAGATATGATAGAAAATAAAATGTGATAAAAGTAAAATTTATAGAGCAGGAAAGTCAGTTGTAGAGTCAGAAAAAAAAACATTAACAATTTATGTTAAACGGAGCATGTGTCACTCTAAAATATTTGAAAAGCAGTGGCACATCACTTGAGGTATTCCAGCCTTCCCAGATTTCCAGGAAAGCTGAAAGACAGTCCTCAGTTTCAGTCACAACTGCATTAGACTGTCTATTTAAGTTATCAAAGCAAGACCAAAAAGGTTCTTCTGAAACAACTGCTGGAGGAGACGAAGGGAAGAAATAAGAAAGATATCAACTGCCTTGTAGATGCTATTATGTGCTATTACACAAATTCTACAACTTAAAACTTCAAGATAATGGCATGTTTAATGCCAGACAGGAATGGCAGACTTGCTTAGCATAACTTTGAGATATTTCATCAAGGCTGTGTACAAACAGGTGTGCAACATTTTTGCTTGCTGTTAAGATGCTTGTTGAGATTATCTGCTTTTCTAAAAGACTGTTTAAACTCCTTTTGAGGAGTTAAAATAAGACAGTGGTGTAAAGCAGATTAAAAGGGGGAAAATGTGTGAACATAGATGTTTTTTCCAAGAACTTTACTTTGAGCCCAGCTGTATCCAGGCACGTGTGTGCTGTTTCCATAGTCTCTGAAAAGAAAGTTGATCGTAGACAGCAAATTCCATATGAATGCATGAAGCTGCTAAGGAAAAAATGACAGATATCTGGCTGTTTCCAAAACAAGATGGAAAACATGGATGAGATGAAGTTGCAGCTTGCTTACTGCAAGTGTTCTTGCTTCTCTTAATGATAGTTCTTTATTGGAGGTCAGAGGAGAAGGTGAAAAATCAACTTAACTGCACACCTCAGCTGGCTTACAAAGTATATATTGAAACAGAAGTGCACATACAATTAAATCACAGAATCACAGAATCACAGAA